>NC_047109.1:31313352-31518352 GCF_902500255.1 Thalassophryne amazonica
GCAGGGGGAGAGAAGCTGCAGAGAGGTGTGTAAGACTACAACTCTGCTTCCTGGTCCCAACCCTGGATAGTCACGGTTTGGAGGATTTAAGAAAATTGGCCAGATTTCTAGAAATGAGAGCTGCTCCATCCAAAGTGGGATGGATGCCGTCTCTCCTAACAAGACCAGGTTTTCCCCAGAAGCTTTGCCAATTATGTATGAAGCCCACCTCATTTTTTGGACACCACTCAGACAGCCAGCAATTCAAGGAGAACATGCGGCTAAACATGTCACTCCCGGTCTGATTGGGGAGGGGCCCAGAGAAAACTACAGAGTCCGACATTGTTTTTGCAAAGTTACACACCGATTTAATGTTAATTTTAGTGACCTCCGATTGGCGTAACCGGGTGTCATTACTGCCGACGTGAATTACAATCTTACCAAATTTACGCTTAGCCTTAGCCAGCAGTTTCAAATTTCCTTCAATGTCGCCTGCTCTGGCCCCCGGAAGACAATTGACTATGGTTGCTGGTGTCGCTAACTTCACATTTCGCAAAACAGAGTCGCCAATAACCAGAGTTTGATCCTCGGCGGGTGTGTCGTCGAGTGGGGAAAAACGGTTAGAGATGTGAACGGGTTGGCGGTGTACACGGGGCTTCTGTTTAGGGCTACGCTTCCTCCTCACAGTCACCCAGTCAGCCTGCTTTCCCGGCTGCTCGGGATCTGCCAGGGGGTAACTAACGGCGGCTAAGCTACCTTGGTCCGCACCGACTACAGGGGCCTGGCTAGCTGTAGAATTTTCCACGGTGCGGAGCCGAGTCTCCAATTCGCCCAGCCTGGCCTCCAAAGCTACGAATAAGCTACACTTATTACAAGTACCGTTACTGCTAAAGGAGGCCGAGGAATAACTAAACATTTCACACCCAGAGCAGAAAAGTGCGGGAGAGACAGGAGAAGCCGCCATGCTAAATCGGCTAAGAGCTAGTAGCTACGCTAAGCTAGCGGATTCCTAAAAACACGCAAAGTGAATAATGTGTAAATAATTTAGAGGTGATTCAGCAGAAGGAGTGCTTTAGTTAAGGCACGTAAAGATTACACTAGGAAACAAATCGTAATCTAGATAACTAGATCAATCTAACTGCGCAGATTAAACAGCTAACAGATACAGAAAAACACCGCTGTGCTCCGGAACAGGAAGTGATACAATACCGCAGTGAGAGCCAACCACCAGTAAAGGCAAGCAAGAGGGATGCACAAGACCTGTTACACTTGGGCCAAATGAACACTTGAGTAGGCTGGGCTTGTGCTGCTGCCCGCTCTTTCTGTCTTTGAAGCTTCTGGCGTGAGGCCTCACTTTTTTCTGCCTCAAACTTCAGGCTGGAACGCCAGCTGAGTCTATCTGTAGCTAGATGCTGCCATGACTGATGCTGAATGCCTGCAAGGGAGAGCTGTTTCTTCAGCTGGTCCTTATAGCGCTTTTTGGGGGCCCCTTGGTTTCGTCTCCCTTCCTTGAGCTCGCCAAAGAGAATTAATTTCGGCATGCGTGTATCATCCATCCTGGCTACGTGACCTGCCCAACGAAGTTGTTTGTTGCGGAAAGTGATGTGTATGACCCACGTGAATGTTTTGACCCCCCCTCAGCCCAGTCTCTAAGGGCGGGCGTTTGTGTTTTGACCGTTTGAGGCAGTCTCTCTGCTGATGCTCACTCAAGCCGCAGACAAAACACTCCCCGCGGACCAGACTCCTTTGTCTGAATGTGGCCCTGCTCATGTCCCTAGCACTGTCAGCAGGGGGAGCTGTAACCACACGGAGCGCTGTGGCTGTGGAGCGTGGGGAAGACGGCTCTCTTTCGGACCCGGGAGGAAGAGGGACGGCTTGTGCCTGACCACGCCCTTCGCCTCGCTCCCGTCGGCGTTCTTCTAACCGATTGTCCAATCGTATAACCAAATCGATAAGCTCAGCCAAATCCTGCAGTTCCTCCTTAGCCACCAGGTGCTCCTTCAGGACCGACGACAGTCCGTTTGTGAAGGCGGCGTGGAGCGCAGTCATATTCCAGCCGGATCTCGCAGCCGTGATGCGGAAGTCGACTGCATATTCGGCTGCGCTCCGGCGCCCCTGTCTCATTGACAGCAGCACAGTAGATGCGGTTTCGCCTTTGTTAGGGTGATCAAAAACAGTTCTGAGCTCCCTCACAAACCCAGTATAAGAGGCGAGGAGCCGTGAACTCTGTTCCCAAAGCGCTGTAGCCCAAGCGCGTGCCTTGCCTCGAAGCAAATTAATCACATAAGCCACCTTGCTGGTGTCAGACGCGTACATCACGGGACGTTGTGCAAAGACGAGCGAACACTGCATAAGAAAGTCTGCGCACGTCTCCACACAACCTCCGTATGGCTCTGGGGGGCTTATGTATGCTTCAGGGGATGGTGGGGGGGGTCGTTGAATGACCAGTGGAATGTCTGTATTCGGCACCGGGTCGGCAGGAGGAGGAGCTGCAGCAGCGCCCTGAGCGCGCGCTTCCACCTGCGCGGTGAGAGCCTCCATCCTGCGATTAAGGATGATGTGTTGCTCGGTCATCAGGTCCAGCCGAGCAGTAAAGGCGGTGAGGATGTGCTGCAACTCACCAATCACGCCTCCAGCTGACGCCTGCGCACCCTGCTCTTCCATTGGCTGTCCAACAGATGGTTGACGCCCCTCGGGATCCATGACGTTGGCCGAGATATCCTGTTGGGGAAAGTGTAGTGACACGGACCCACAACAGGGGGCGCAAATGAACGGTCAATAGATGAGCCAAAAGGTAACAATTTAATGTTGTGAATGTGCACAACGAATATACAGACAATCTCAGAATCTGATAGCAGTCAGTACACAAAGGTGACGTGTGGGCAGGCTCGAGGATAGAAGACGTCTGTCCTGAGAAGAGCCGGAACCACACGATTTCCGCCGCCACCGAACCTGGTGAATACTGGAGCCGCCAAGTCCCGAATCCCAGGTGATCACCGTCCCCGACTGTCGGATCTGGTACTGCTGGCGAGGAGCCCAAACAGTGAGATGTGGGTGTGTGCACACCCAGTAACCAAAACAGTCAGAAGGTGGAAAGTCACCTCCACCTCTAATCACACACTCGTGCAGCTCCTGTTAACCACTTATCTGGTTTGGGTGTGAAGCGAAGCCGTCGCTGTTCACACCAAACGCCAATCCAGCAGATAAGGCACACAACAGGAAAGCGGCTGCAAAAAGAGTTCAGACTATGACACAGTTTTCAGTACAGCAGAGAATTACCTTCACAGGTAGATGATATCTCAGCAGCGAGGTGGAGATGACATCCGGCTTTTATGGAGTGATGAAATGATGGGTGACAGCTGTCATGAGTTGATGTGTGACAGCTGTCACTCCCGGTTGTGTCCGTGGCGGCAGCGCCCTCTCGTGCCTGAAGCCCGCACTTCAGGCAGGGCGCCCTCTGGTGGTGGGCCAGCAGTACCTCCTCTTCTGGCGGCCCACACAACACTGTTGTTTGAGTATAATAGACTCCATGCTCAGCAGTTTGGCTCTGGTAAGGATGTCCTCATTTGAGATGTAGTCCTGCCACTTAATCCCGAAGATGTTTCGGAGATAACGCTGATGAAAGCGTTCCAGTAATCTGATCTGCTGGCGATACAGAACCCAGGTTTCAGCTCCATACAGGAGGGTAGGGACCACAATGGCTCTGTAGACCTGCACTTTTGTGGAAAGGCGCAGTGCATGATTCTGCCAGACTTTCTTTGAGAGTCGACCAAAAGAACTGCTGGCCTTTGCAAGGCGACTGTCTAGGTCCTTGGCAACAGATGCATCATTTGAGATAACACTACCGAGATACGTAAAGTGCTCTACTGCATTCAAGCTTGTACCCTCGATGTTGATTTGGGGTGGGGTATATGCTGTATGGGGAACCGGTTGATATAGCATTTCTGTCTTTCTCAGGCTGATGGTGAGGCCGAAGGCTCTTGCTGCTTCAGCAAAACAGTTGACAATGTGCTGCAAGGCTTGCTCCGTATGGGCGACGAGGGCGCAGTCATCTGCGAAGAGCAGCTCCATGATTAGCTGTTTTGTGATCTTAGTGTGGGACAGAAGGTGCCGCAAGTTAAACAGACTTCCGTCAGTTCTGAAGTGGATATAGATGCCGTCTGTCAAGTCTTCTTTAGCCTCACGAAGCATCATGCTGAAGAAGATGGAGAACAGAGTGGGCGCGAGGATGCAACCTTGTTTGACGCCATTTGAGATGGGGAAGCTGCCGGACAGAGTCCCGTTGTACTTCACTTGTCCCATCTGGCCTTCATGCAGCTGGCGGATGATGGTGAGGAGCTTTTGAGGGCAGCCAAGGCGTGCAAGAATCTTCCACAAACCCTCACGACTGACCGTGTCAAAAGCCTTGGTTAGGTCTATGAAGGCTGCATAAAGGGCCATGTTCTGTTCTCTGCACTTCTCCTGGATCTGTCTCAGGACGAAGATCATGTCGGTGGTTCCCCTGTTGGCCCAAAATCTGTACTGACTCTCGGGAGTATTTTCATGCGCTGTGGTAGAGGTAAGCCTGTTGACCAGCGCTCGAGCCAAAATCTTACCTGCTATTGAGAGTGATGCCCCGGTAATTAGAACAGTCAGACTTGTCGCCCTTGTTCTTGTACAGGGAGACAATGACTGCATCCCGAAGGTCATGTGGAAACATTTCCTTTTCCCAGCAACTGGAGAAGAGAATCTGAAGCTTGTCGAGGACTGCCTCACCTCCATTTTGGTACACCTCTGCTGGGATGCCATCTATGCCAGGAGACTTCCCTGGATTCAGCTGCGTGGTGGCCTTTCGGATCTCTTCAAGTGTTGGGGGGTCATCAAGTTCCCATTTCACCTCCACCTGGGGAATCTTCTCGATTGATGACTCTTGCACAGTGCGCTTGTCACTGAAGAGGTTTTCAAAGTGTTCTGACCAACGCTGCATAATGGTTTCCTTGTCCGTCAGAAGGGTGGAGCCGTCTGAGGAGCGCAGGGGTGCTTGCACTTGATGTGCTGGCCCATGGATGGTCTTAAGGGCTTCATAAAAGGAGCGCATGTCTCCGGCATCGGCATGTTGTTGTGTTTTCTCCGCAAAAGCTAGCCACAAGTCGTTCTGCAGTATGCAGAGCTTGCTTTGCATTGTGGAGCAGGCATTTCTGTAAGCTGTCTTGGCAGAGTGGTCATCAGGTTTAGCTAAAAGAGTCTTGTGGCATGCACGTTTCTTTTCTAGTAGTTCCTGGATCTGTGCATCAGACTCATCAAACCAGTCTTTATTTTTCCTGGCTGAGAAGCCCACTACTTCTGCTGCCGTCTCCTGAAGGATGGTCTTTAATCTCATCCACTGTTGTTCAGGGTTGTCAGGCAGGCCTTCTTCTCCACCCAGTCTCTCCTCTAGTTTGGCCTGGAACTCCATTTTTGTGTCTACATCTTGCAGCTTGTGGACTTGTAGCTTCTTAAACTGTGGGCCTTTCTTCTTTGGAGGGGGCTTGAAAGTGAAAGCAATCTTGGAACAGACCAAGCGATGATCCGTATAGCAATCCGTGCTAGGCATCACCCTGGTATGTAGTACGTCTCTTCTATCACGCTGTCGCATCAGAACGTAGTCCAGAAGGTGCCAGTGTTTGGAGCGTGGGTGTCTCCAGGTTGTTTTGAATCTCTCTTTCTGTTGGAACAGGCTGTTGGTGATCATCAAGTCATGTGCAGAGCAGAACTCCAGCAGCAGGCGACCATTGTCGTTACAGTTGCCTATGCCTATGTTTCCCTAGCACGTCCTTCCATACATCAGAGTCGCGACCCACTCTGGCGTTGAAATCTCCCATGATGAGGAGCTTGTCCTGGGTGTCGACGCGCTGTAGAAGGTTGTGCAGATCGCTATAGAAAGCCTCCTTAACTCCGATGTCAGCCTGCATGGTTGGTGCATACACACTAACAATAGTGGCAAAATCCTTGTTGTTGATGGGGAGCCGGAGTGACATGAGTCGGTCAGAATGTCCAACTGGCAAACTGTGTAACCTATGTGCTATGGCGCTTTTAATCATGAACCCGACCCCTGAGAGTCGACGATCTTCTTTAGCCTTCCCTGACCAGAACAGTGTGTAGCCTGTGCCTTCCTCGGTGAGTGACCCTTGGTCTGCAAAGCGCACCTCACTGAGTGCAGCAATGTCTATGTCAAGACTTGCTAGCTCTTTGGCGACTAAGGCTGAGCGTCTTCGAGGACGATCGCTATTGTCTGAGTCCATCATTGTGCGTACATTCCAGCACGCAATTTTCAGGTTGTTTGTTTTGCTTTTCGCACCGCGTGTAGTGATGCCCGTTGGCAGCGGTGAGCCAACCGGGTCTAGTGAGACAAGCCATGTTTAGACCACCTTTTCTAGGTCTGTCTCCATGTGGAGCAAGCAGGGCTATCCCTGAACAGGGCTGCTTGGTCACCCAGGGCCCTGCCGGATGATGCTGTTGTCTCGGGTCAGCAATCAAACGACCATAGCTCCTGAGCCGCCTGCATGCAGGATCGAGACTGCAGCTCCCAGTGCCATCATGCACCTGCTGTTTTCGCCTCTTCCCATCGCTGCAGGGCTTTCCTTCCCGCCTGCGCTCGTTGCTTAAAGTGGGGATCAGCTCGCGCACACCAATTCCACTCTTTAGGCAAGGTGGCACTCCACAGTGGCACAGACAAGCTGAGACGGCTGTGGCAACCACCAGGCTGTAGGTTTTACATCAGAGTGACCTTCTCCTAGCCTCTGGCTAAAGAACCTTCCTCGGAGGCACGGGGGCAGTAACCCAGGCTGGGGCTTTAACATCAGGGTTTTCCTTCCCCTAGGTGGACCGCCTTAACAGGGCTTATGAGTCCCATCTACCCACTGCTATAACCCAGTCAGCTGGGAGGCTCGTGATGGTGGGAGCGCCTAGATCCCGTATAGGTCATGGACCTACCACTGCCATACTTGAATAAACAATATCTGTGTTGTAAAACAACAAAAACACAAAGCCAACCTAGTCAAAACCAAAGTGAGTGCAGCTCCAGGAAAACCTACCTGAAACAATCTAAAACTGACTGAAAATAAATCTGACTCAATCTAAACCGAAAACAATTCATCTAGCGCAACGTAACTATAGCTTGTAAGCTAACAAACGGAATATCAAATCAAATTTATTTATTTATTTATATAGCGCCAAGTCACAACAAACAGTCGCCCCAAGGCGGTTTATATTATTATTATTATATTATTATTATAAGGCAAGAGCCATACAACAATTACAGAAAAATACATTACATCAATTACAGCACATATACATATCAGCATAATAGGCGGGGGACCTCATATTGGCTTGTTTCTATATGATGCCACTGCTTCCAGTGTATTAATCCTGTAAGGATGACTGGATGATTTGTTCAGAAATGTGCAGTCGTGCAGGATAATGGTTGCTAACTGTGCTTTATTGTCATCGTGTGGAGAGCTCAGGACATCGGAACATCAGAGCTGTGAGAGAGAATTTTTGAACCTCACATGCTGAAGCGTGCTTGATAAAATCATCCTAGTCAGAGTTAGTGCACTGACCTGCATAGATGCAGTTAATGCTCTGAGCAGCACCCAGATGATGGGACACTCAGAAGACCATTTCTTCTGGACTCTGAGAACCACCTCACAGCAACAAGCTTTCATTATGAGCCTAACCTCCAGCACATTCTCAGAGAAATGTCACCCATTGTTCATTTTTTCTTAATGTCAGGTATGAGATATAAAAGAAAAAAAAAAAAAACACTCATTTTTATCGAGTCGAGACAGCCTTCTGAAACAGAATGGATTACATCTTTGCCATCCTTGCAGTTGCTTTGATATTAGTCTTCCATAGTGGTAAAATATAGTCATCACTCTGTGTATGCATCTGTCCACGTATCTTGTAAGCGCAACTCCTCATAAACTGGTTGGTGTAGTTTAATGACCCTTGACACAATAGCAGAACACCATATGAAGATGGGCACGAAGGAATATATTTCTGCTCTGACATCCAAAATGAGAGATAATCTGGCCTGTTTTATTACTTTTTACACAATGTATTTGCTAATTAATGTACAGTGTAAACAGCCCTGTAAGATGATCTCCCATTGTTCATTTGAGGACCCAGTTGCCTATCTCCTTCCACAAATAAGGAAATCAGGCCTGATGCATCACAACAGCTGTCTACAGTTGCATGTCATAGAATCATACACCTGGTTTGCGTTGATTACAAGCGATGTTAATCTCAGCCCCATGATATGAGGTTTACTGTGCTACTTTGTAAATATTAGTGTTCCTCTTTGTAAATATAACCGATACAAACACTTGTTTATCCCACTGTCAGTGAAGCTCATAAATGAGCAGAAGGCTCAGGGTGGACAGAAAAGATGGGTGGGATTTGTTGTTTGTGCAGTAGACCCCTCTGGCCAAGACAAATTTCTCCCTAGGTAGACTAATAAAGACACCTAGACTTTGATGCTGACAGCAGTACTGCGTATGCTTCTTGCAGTAATGTATGTGGTCATAACAAGACTTTCCACAAAGCTAAAATACATCTAACTTCTGAAAACTGTCTTCTGAAGAGTGCGGCATGCTTTTCATGGGATTATGGTGTATGTTATACACGGAACAAAAATATAAATGCAACACCTGATCAACTCTATGCAAAGGAGATGTGTTGTACGAGGTCTGTTAGAAAAGTATCCGACCTTTTTATTTTTTCAAAAACTATATGGATTTGAATCATGTGCGCTTGCATCAGACAAGCTTGAAGCTTCGTGCGCATGCGTGAGTTTTTTCACGCCTGTTGGTTGCGTCATTCGCCTGTGGGCAGGCTTTGAGTGAGCACTGGTCCACCCCCCTCATCGGATTTTTATTGTTTAGGAATGGCGGAGCAACTGCCGCTTTGTTCCATGAAAATTTTTTCAGAAACTCTGCCAGACAGCCAGATGGAAACCATTTGGAAGATTCAGCTGGCTTTCGGTGAAGATTCTGTCGGTATCACACGGATTAAGGACCATTAAAACTGGATTAAAAACGGCCCACAGCCGTGGAGGGCGCACCATGCCCCGAGCGGCCATCGACAGGCTGGAACGAGCAGATCACTTCCAAATTTAAGGCTCTGTTGATGCAGGATGTCGTGTGACTAGCAGAGAAGTTTCAGAAGAGGTCGGGATCAGCACTTTATCGGCACATTCCACTGTTAAAGGAGATTTTGTAATGAAAGACGTGCGGATGGATTCGCGCGTCGGGACGTAGCCGCTCATGGCGCGGGACAAACAACACCTCCGTGTTGGAAGTGAACATGCCCAGCTGTTAAACAATTTCTCGGATACTCACTCGACTGAAAAGCCACCGAAAGCCGTCTGAATCTTACGAATGGTTTCCAACACAGAGGTGTTGTTTGTCCCGTGCCATGAGCGGCTGCGTCCCGACGCGCAAATCCGTCCGCACGTCTTTCATTACAATATCTCCTTTAACAGTGGAATGTGCCGATAAAGTGCTGATCCCGACCTCTTCTGAAACTTCTCTGCTAGTCACACGACGTCCTGCATCAACAGAGCCTTAAATTTGGAAGTGATCTGCTCGTTCCAGCCTGTCGATGGCCGCCCGGGGCGCGGTGCGCCCTCCACCTCTGTGGGCCGTTTTAATGGTCCTTAATCCGTGTGATACCGATAGAATCTTCACCGAAAGCCATCTGAATCTTCCAAATGGTTTCCATCTGGCTGTCTGGCAGAGTTTCTGAAAAAATTTTCATGGAACAAAGCGGCAGTCGCTCCGCCATTCCTAAACAATAAAAATCTGACGAGGGGGGTGGACCCGTGCTCACTCAAAGCCTGCCCACAGGCGAATGACGCAACCAACAGATGTGAAAAAACTCACGCATGCGCACGACGGTTCAAGCTTGTCTGATGCAAGCACACATGATTCAAATCCATATAGTTTTTGAAAAAAATAAAAAGGTTGGATAGTTTTCTCACAGACCTCGTACTGCTTGAGGCAAATGGTGATAACCGGATACTGAATAGTTTCTGACACCCCCCTCCCCGCCCCCAAATAAGGCAAAACTGCACATTTTAGAGTGGGCTTCCATTGTGGCCAGCCTAAAGCACACCTGTGCAATAATCATGCTGTCTAATCAGCATCTTGATATACCACATCTGTGAGGTGGGATGGATTATCTTGGCAAAAAAGTGCTCACTAACACAAATTTAGACAGATTTGTGAACAATATTTGAGAGAAATAGGCCCTTTGTGTATATAGAAAATGCTTTAGATGTTTCAGTTCAGCTCATGAAAAATGGGAGCAAAAACAAAAGTGTTGCATTTATATTTTTGTTCACTGTATTTCCAGAGCAAATTTAAAGATGGACAGTGAGTCTTTGAACACATTTCCCTGCACACACTGACTGATCACTGTGTTCCGCTGCCAGGTCTAGTCACTTTCACCCTGCTGCAAAGAAATCTCCCACCACTCAGTTAAAAAAATAACAAAATCTGCATTGAATTTTAATTTACATTGTAGCCTGGCATCAAAATAATTAATTAGTTTCAAGATAAACTAATAAAGTAAGAACCAATGCCATCTGAAAAATAACAGTAAAAGACACATTACCGTACCGGTGCATTGAAACACCCTCTCGAGCTGAATTAAAAAAAATATTAAATTTGATTAAACGTCCACCCTAAATTAATTTCATAACCCCAGCACATTGTAAAAAGCAAAAAAATTATTTTTCACAAGGTTTTTCTCGTCACTTTCATGTCTTAGCTGTGACGACATCATCAGTGTGTGCTGGTCTTTCCAGAGTTCTGTAAATGTACCAGGTGACCCATAATAACTTATGTTTTGCACAGGGAATTTTTTTTTTATTCATTATTTTACACATGAACGCAGTGTTTGTTTTAAATCAGTAGTAGTCTCATGACAATAACATCAATTTGAGAGTTTGCAATATCAGAGTTGTGCACAAGGCAGAATGGATTTGATACTAAACAGGTGAGTTATTTGTAATGAAATGAGATGTTTTATTTAAATGGACACAAGAGTTGTACATAACTCTCATGTGCCGGCACATCAAATTGATGTCATTGTCATTCCTATTCTGCTGTTTACGGGTTTGTGCTTCCGAAAGGTTAAAACACTACCATAGCAACTTTTATTGTACTCTTAGGCTAAGAGTACAATAAAAGTTGCTTGGACAGCGTTCACATAGTATAAATAAGAGTCCTTCACCGACAGTGTTGCAGAATAGCCGGAGCCGAAAGTAAATGTTGATCTTATGTGAATTACATTCATATAATTAACATGTTTTCCAGACTCTTTTTGTTTGTTTGTTTTTAGTAGTTCAGGAGGTCCTATGACATGTTATGAAGTGACATGTATGTCACAAAATAGAGGTGTACCTGTACACAAAAAATACATTTTCAGTACGATGGAAAAGAGAAATTTTTTTTATGAGCGAGGGAGGAATTTTGTAACTGGGCTCTGTTACTTTCGGCATGCGTTTAAAACTCAAAAACAGGCTGGTCGCCTGTCCGTTACTTAAGGTGTTGGGTATTGCTTTGGGAACTGCTTAAATTCCACGGTGAGCTGGGGTTGCAGTGCACTTGCCCTTTTCTTGTACCATGGGAGTCCAATTCTTAATATACAACCAGCTCCATACCCGACCACAGATGAACAATGCCGGCATGTAGCTTTTGTCTGATCGACGTCTTTGCCCATCATTTATACAAATAGTTCAGTCACTATTTAGACAGTACAGTCCTCATATTTAGTGGAAAATATGTGCTCATTAAAAGAACTCTGCAGTGGAAACCCATTTTCTGAACTCAAATGATCAAAAGCACAATATGGTGGTGTTGAAAGCTCAGTATTCCAAGTGTAGCTACATGTGCTTGAAATTATTTTTGCTGGCAGTAAGGAAACTATGACAGGTTAGATTAAAATCTGTATTTTTGCCTTCAACTGGATCCCCCTCTCTGTGAAAGTCACTGTAACTTTCTAAAAGCTGTGCACAGACGTGATGGATCACTTCCCCAGGCTTTATGATAATCTCATCTCTGCCTGGTGATATCCGAGATAACACATGGCATCTTGTCAAATAGAGGCAAAAGCCAGACAGGGATAACGATAGTGGCAGTACGTGCTGACTTTACCAGGTGTTTATCTGTGTTACAGCACACTCACATGATTAAAAAGGATCCATAATGGAGAATTAAAACACATCAGACACGTCATGCTAAATCAGGTCACCTGGGGTAAAAGTACTACAATGATTTGTGGTGCTTCCATATTGACTTTGATTAATGTTAACGTTCAGCCCTGTGGATTAACTGATCCTACTTTTTTCTTTCTTGCAGGAAATTGGAGAGAAAGGCAAAAAACGATGAGATCCGCCGGAAGTATGGTACGTATGACAGAGAGATAAGATATGCACTTTATTAATCCCCATAGGGTTTAACGCTCCAGTCACGGTTACACACAATCTTACCACTAGGACTAGCAAGCACCAAATGAGCAGCAGCCAGGGACCAGCTCCTGATCTTCAAACATCGCCTTGGTCAAGAGCCATGAAATCAGCCTGAACTTAATAAACCTCATGTGCATGTTTTAATGAGTGTTGGTCTGCGGTTTGTTGCTGTGATGTGGTTTATACAGAGACATATGGTTTATTTGATGTGGACTCTCTTCAACCTGTAGAATGTGTGTCTTTTTGTGTGTCGGATGAATCTGCTTTACGTCTGCTGATCTGTAAGCCAGTGCATGTTGTGCATGTGTGCATGCTAGCAGTGTCAGCATTGCATTACTCACTGCTGCACTGCATCCCTGAGCAAGAGTGTTAAGCTGCTGCTGCTACCTTTTGTTTGCACCAACGAGCAGGTGAACCCGTCCCACTCAGTGGTGATTTGGTTTGTGCCCGCCTCGCTGAAAGTAAAGCAGGTGGAGGAATTGCTTGGCAAGGAATTGCTTGGCAAGGAATTGCATCTGTGTCCGTGTGGTCGATGTATGCACAGTACTCTGAGGAAAAACATCTTGTATCAAGTTGAAACTTGGCCCACAAGGTTACCTCACAAACAACTCAGTTTCTATGTTATGTGCATTTTAGTTAATTTTGTGGTCACCAGATGGCCAAGTCTCAAAAAACAGTTGTATGCAATATCTTCACAAATACTTTGTGTGTCAAGATGAAACTTTGCAAGTTCAACATTGGGCATTTTTTATTCTATTTGAGGCTACCAGGGGCAGAGTCTTTGAAACCTTGTGTACGTGATAAAGCCACAAGGATTTCATACAAACTTGGTACTATAGACGATACCTTTCACATGTTCGAGGTTTGGCTCGGTGAGTATTGCACTTGTTCTTTCATGGCATTCTACTCTTATTACTTAATAATAATCATGCTACTAAGTTACAGTAACTTAAGATTAAGCACCTAAAAATAACAACAGTAATGTTAATTATAATGACGGTATGTAGCTGTTTAATGGCTCTTAACGAAGTCACAGGGCGCTTAACGAAGGGCAATGAAGCCCAAACGAAACAAGAAATCTGGACTTTCATTTGCATCATTTAGCCTTCGCCCAGCTTCGTTCCTGCAGCTGGCGCTTCGTCAGTATTTTTAAACTGTCGAAAAGTTGAACAAAGTTCATCCGTATTTTGTTTTGCTGTCGTTTTTGAAGTTTTTTTTATCGTTTGCTTAGTTTTTGTAACGTTAGCGTTTAGACCGGGTTCACACGGCAGGATAATTAGGACGATATCGGACCCGATCTTCCCCTTCCGACAATCTTAAGGACGCCCCGACAATCGTGATGAGATAGATAATCTTATCAGATATTCCTCCCGTGTGTGGTGTGTTAAGAGCACTCTGATCTGCTCGGAAGGACGTCAGGTGCGCTCCGATCACAAATCTGGGATATTCAACATGTTGGATTTTTTTTTGCCCTGATATTGCAGCGTGTTGTGTTTTCCGACCACAAACAAGCATACAGCCTGCTGAATGTGACGTGCAGCCAATCAGAAAGCGAGGTGATGGACGTACGGAGCGGAAAATAAAATCAAAACAGCTGTTCTGACTTACCAAAAAGTCCAGTGGTCGCGCTGTCGCCACTCCTTTAAAGAACTCATTTTCTTTTTCTTTTTGTATCTTTTTTTTCCCTCTGTTTTAAATAGTGCACAAAGTACTTCCATTTGTTTGCTCTGAAGTCAAGTTTAATCTTGCGAGATTTCCTGTCTGAGCTGTGAATGTTCGTGTGTGAAATCTGTTCGTGTGTGGTGGTGTTGTCCTTACCGTGTGGCTAAACACCACACACTGTACGACCAAACCTGTTAGATCCATGATTTTTTTTATCTTCACGTGTGTGGTCTCTTAGGTTTTGTAAACCTAAAGATCATTTTAAAATCCTGCCGTGTGAACCAGGCTTTAGTTTGACTTCGTTCAACCAGCTGAATGTTTTCACACAGCGCAAAAGCCGTTTCTGAGAGCTGCTGCCGCTGCGTTCATGTACTGTCGGAAATTACAGGGCAGTCTCAGCCTGCTTGCTTGGATTTTTTTTTTTTTTTATCTGGGTGGGGGGTCAGCTTCACTGGGCTCAGGCACCTTATATAGGACAGAATTAATATTTTGTGTGGATACAATTAATTATTTTGCCACAAGCAACTGCTGAATTTGAAACAACAAAAAAGTTGTGTAATTTCCGATGGTACATGAACGCAGCGTCATCGACAGCAGCAGCTCCTGCGTGCGCTTATTATTTTTTTATTAAATATAACTGAGTTTAGGAATGACAATCCAGCCCTTATGTACATGTGGCAACAGGTAGATAATTAAAATGATTATATAAAGAGCTGTTCTGGAAGACAGAATTCACATTGTGGATCAGCTGTAGCTTGTGGAAATAACTGCACATGGGGAGTCAATGCACATTCACACGGACTGATCAGTTTACTGCTCTGATATATTTAATCATCTTTACACTTATAGTTTGTCCCCCTTTTGACAGTTTTCTGTTACAAATCTATATATGGCTTAGTAACGTAATACAGTGATAGAGCAATGACCACGGCACACCAGTTTTTTTTTTTTTTATTATTGGAGCAAGACGTAGCGTGCAGCGTGTTGTCAGACAGTGAGGGTTCTGGTGATGAAGGAGATGATCACTCTTGCGCACAGATCTCCACAGCTTCTGTTTGCGGTTTCTCCAGAACTCAGGCACTATGAGCTCCATCCCAGCACCAAGTCCTGGAACTCAGAGATACAGACACACACTGCTTCAGTTGTAACTTCCAGGCTCATTTTGTTTAAAGCGTCAAGATCAACATTAGCTTCGGTTTTGTTTTGTTCCTCTTTCGTCCCTTTTGCGCTCTTGCTTCACAGGCTATTTGGTGATAAATCTTGTTTGTCTACCTTTTCTCAAGGAATTATGACTTTTTTACTTTTTTCCCTTCGTTCAGGAATCGTTTTATGCTGTGTGACTGGGCCATAACAAAATACAGAATGCTTCACAGCAATGAATTACATAAAAGCAAGATTTACATCTCCAAACAGAATTAAGACAAAGATGAAAACAAAATTACAGACGCTCAGTGAACATAGGCACTCGAGAACATGAGTTCTAAGTCTGGTCTTAAAGACCTACCACTTTGTTTCAGTCGGTAGACTATTCCATGGTAACAGCACAAATGTAAAACCCTTAACTACCCCTTTACAGCACAGTTTGCCACCCCAACATAAATTCTTGCCGGCAACAATTCATGCACCCTCTCCTGGCACAAATTAAATTAAATGTCTCCCCTACAATTTTAGGGCTGACATTTTATGCAAGCACTCGCAGCACAAATTGTCACCCCTTTGTTGGGAAAGTAAAACTCAGTGACAAATAAAAAGCTATGGCTGGAGTAATATGGAACAGTACAACTATGATTGGTTATACTCATCACGAAAACCTAGACATAAAAAGCTTTTCTCTTTTGTTTTTGTATGGATGGCATGTTTTTTAGAATGAGGGCTATTGCTATGGTGAGGGAGCGGAGCGACCAAGTAGGCAACCTTAAAAAAAAAAAATCTGACCATTTTTTTAACCACCTGCTGGTCTGTCTACCATGACTGGAGCCTTTTTGAAGTAATTACACCATTTGTAATGATCAGACACATTGTCATGTGGTGTTGACAATATATTTTCTTGTAGAAAAGATAATTTTTAATATTAATTCAATATTTGTAATTAGGGATGTGAATCGTACAACAGCTCACGATTCAATTCGATTCCGATTCTTGGGGTGACGATTCGATTCAGAATCGATTTTCGATTGAAAGAGCTCTGAGAAATAGTTATATTACTTAAAAAAAGTTTATGTTTAAGAAAATGCAGCTTTACAAGGTTAATCAAGTGATTCTAGATGTAAATTTACTTATCTGCTTTGCTCGTTCAGAGTTGGCTGGCAGTTTAGCGAAGCGCTGGTCAGTAGCCAGCAGAGACCGCTGCTCCACTTCTTTTACCTCCGGGTGATGGCGTCGCATGTGGGCTTGCAGATTTGAAGTGTTTCCGAAGTACTTGACTTTCATTTTGCAGATTTTGCACACTGCATAAGTCATGTCAAGCTCCTTCTTCCGCAGCAAATAATAAAATCCAAAATGCACCCAAACATTTGCCTTCAGCAAAGACGGTGCTGGCTGAATTAGCTCTTTGTCCGCCATGCTAAGCTGCAGCTCATGAATGTTTGAAGCACGCCGGACCCTCCCCTCACAGGGATGCTGTAGTATGGAGGCCGTTGCCTGACAAACAGTACACGCAACGAGTAAGTAAGAAAATGTTTTAAAAAATGCTTTTTAAAAATCAATTCTTGGGCATTTTGGATCGATTTAGAATCGTAATAAATAAGAATCACGATTCGGACGTGAATCGATTTTTTTCCGGCACCCCTATTTGTAATATATCTTTTGTAAGATCCACAACTTGAGCCAGTTTCATTATTGTGTTATGTTTCATGTCCTTTGATGTTATTATATATTAGTCATAAATAACGTCTAAAATGTTAAAAAAAAAAACACACACACATTAATACTGGATGCCGTGTGAGTGGCCATTCGACCCACTCTCGGCGGAAGTCAGCTGGACTCCAACTGCCACCCACGAACGTTCAACACCACTCGCAGGGCACTTAGAAAAGGTGGGGCCATTTGCGCTGCCAGCATGAGAGCACGCATCCGCCACCGTGGTACCGTTCACATCTGTCCGACCGTGTGTCCCTCCCGACTGCAGGTGGAATGTTTCGCGGTTCCCCGTGTTGTTTTTTTTTTTGTTTTTGTTTTGTTTTTGTTTTTTGTCGAGGTTTGGCAGTTTACCCTACCTGGTACTAGACTGGGCCCGGTGTATGGCCTGTAAACCGTTGGGGGGGGCATCAGGATGACACAAATTAGCAGTTCTGTCCGAATCTCCTCTTGAGGGTGATTTGCAGCCTGCCAGCATGCTGTAAGGTGGTAACTCCACCAGCTGACTAGGTATCACAGGGCCAACTCCCCATCATAGCAAAAACTAACTGTTAGAAAACCGACCATTAGTAGAACGCAGACAGACAATTTATGTAGGGGTGACAAATTTTGCCATAACATGGCGGCTCACTGTTTTTTGTTTTGTTTTGTTTTTTAATGGAACTTGGGGACGCACAGCAAACCAGTCTCCTGTGACTGCAGCGCTCATGTAGGTACATATGGTTTAACCAACTCTGTCATGTAGACTGGTGCAAAACCATTTGGTATCTTGTAAATGTATAGCACAGGAGTGCCCAAGTTTGGTCCTTGAGATCTACCTTCCTGACACTCTTAGTTGTCTCCCTGTTCCAACACACCTGAATCAAATGAAAGATGCGTTAGCAGGGTTTCATTAGATTCAGGTGTGTTGGAGCAGGTAAGACAACTAAGAGTGTCAGGAAGGTAGATCTCGAGGACTGAGCTTGGGCACCCCTGGTATAGTAGGACCTTGAGGGTCTGCACTCACTCAAACAGGCAACCATTGATGAGAAGACAACAGTTGAGGTGACTATGTTCAAATTTGTGTCTCTTAGCAGTCGAGCAACTGTATTCTGAAATGTCTGAAAACTTTTAAAGACTTATAGATGCATGCCAGAAAACAACATATTACAGTAATGGAATGTAGGTGCCACCACAGCATAAATTATCACTTCAGCAGTAGCTTTAGACTTAAGTTTAATTTTTGCAATATTACGCATATGAAAGAAAGCAGTTTGTCATCTCCCTGATGTACACATCAAAGGACAATGACTAATCAAAAACAACACCAAGATTCTGAACTCTCACTGTTTTTAATAAACCCCACCACCTAAAGAAACATTGACGTTATCACATACTTCTGAGTTTTGCAGGCCCAAAAAACAGCATCTCAGTGTTCTTAGCACTGAACAGCAGGACATCAGAATACAGCCAGTTCCTCACAGCAACCAGGAAGACTCCAGTGTTGCAATATTTGTTCCATCTCTTGTATTCACCAGCATATACAACCGCAAACAATTTGCACAACAGCAATTACTAATCCCAAAGCAACAAAAGAGCTTTTCCAAAGGTGCCAAATGCAGAGAGCATAATAATGGGCCAAGAACTGACCCATGAGGAACCTCATGCCTCACAAACGAGTGTCCAAATGAAACATTGTTGAAAACATATTGTCACCATCAACTAAATATGATACCTCAACCACAAAAGCACCTTACCAGAAATCACAAAAATATTATCACATCTATCCTATAAAATTATATTATCCATTGTGCTGAAAGATGCAATGATTCTGTGCTGCTGTATTGGCCCTACGTTGGCCTGTGGAGGGCGATATAGATGCATTAGTGGATGAAGCCATAATGGATGTTGTGAAATGGTTTGCAAAGCTTCCTTCTTTGCTTAATCCCATTTTTTTGACGTAGAGCCCTGTCTTCCACCCATCAAAAAGCATGGCACAGGTGTGCTTAATTGTTTCCATTGGATGTAGTTATCTTTTTCATGGCCAAGGATCACGTTCATTAAATATTGTGTCTGCTGCTTGTTTGTGCTTCGTTTGTGTGTGTTGGACTTAAACTGAGGTGTGTTCAGTGGGCACGGTTGGTGCAGTATTCAGGTACGCTTTGCATAGGGCATACACACTCGCTGCTTGTACACACTGATGCAGATTAGCCTTTGTCATTACTCATCAAACTGTATAGATAGTGGATGGAACAGGCAAATTAAAAATTAAATGAAAGTAAAAACCAGTGGACAAAATAAAATTTGAATAACTGGGTTGTGTTATATGTTTATTACTGGACTGGCTATGGGCTGATGCTTTGGAGGGGTACTTATTTCTGACTTGGGTAGCTCAATAGTAATGCTCCAGTTGTTGCACTTATCTGTTGAAGGCACTAACAGGTGACACTTTGATTGAGTTGATTTTATGCTTGAAACACAACAGTGACTAAGTGACCAAATCCAAACCCTTTGTACCCAGTACCTGACTGTGTGCTCTGTTGGTACACCATGTTAATGGCAAAGTGAATCTGTACACGCCCCAAATGCACCATCACTGTACACTTTAGACCATGCACTATAGATTGTCAAAAGTGTTCGCAATTAACTTTGTTGTCATGTGTCTGTGTCTGGGTGAAGCGTGTTCGTGAGTAGGAAAACTGATCAGTCAATTTATTCAACAAATTGTCAGCCTTCTGCCCCATTCACAGGTTTCTATGACCATGAGAGATTTGCATTTGATCTTTGCACATCAAGGAGCCATTCTGACCGTGTTTTAACACAGCCTGACTGTTGACCAGTGTGTCTTTAAATATCGTCACTGGAGCTTTGGAAAAATAAAATGACACGTTAATGACAAAATCTAATGAACTGGCTTTGGTGCACAATTAATCATGCAAAGTGATCAATTGTGAAACATAAATCCTTGAGGAATTTAGATTTGGCTAAAGCCTTAAACATCAAATTCATCATCCCATTTTTCTCTGGGCCCACCTAATAAGGAAACACTATTTCTCACACACACACACACACACCTCTTTTCAGCCAAAAACAACAGCCAGAAAATGTTATCTGAGAAATTTAATGTAGACCTACTCCACAAGCCAGGTTTGATCATTATTTTTGTTCACGTGACCAGGATGTCATGTGACTTTTTATTTTTATTATTTTTATATATACTGAGAAGAGTTGGCCATGCAGCTGTCCTTGGCCACGAATAGTGCTGCATTATTTTCTAATTAACAGTAATGACTCAACATTTCTCAAGACTACATGCATGTTGTCGCTCTGTAGTTTGGATAATAAAAGAAAGATTTTTTTTTTCTTTTTTAATTATACTCGTGCTTCGCAAAAGGTTGCGATTGCTGCACACGGGGGTCTTCTTGGACTCCAGTATCAGTTCACAGTAATGTATTTCTGACCTCTTCAGAGGAGAGGTCACCTTTACCCGTTACTGTCCTGGAGGCAACACGGTCCCATTTCATCTGATAGTCTGATCTTATGCTCGGACAGACTGATGGATCACTACAGCTCAGTGAGGACCTGCTGGAGAAATAGATTTGAAGTTAAAAAGTGTCCCCTCTGTCACAGCATAGACAAGTAGGGAATCATTCATTTTCTGATATCGATGTAGAAGCAATTTCAATTGTGTCCCAGGAATCACTTCCCATTGATTGAGTCCGTGCTGTGTGTGTGTTAGCGGGGAGTCCTCTGGCAGCGTCAGTGAAGTGAGACGTCAGGTTATGCGGTTTTTCTGTATGGACAACATGACAGAGTGATGGATAGCGGTGTGCGTCTGCAGCCTCCTGCTCTCATTAGTTTACTTCCTTGGGGACGAGGATGAGCTGTGCTCCTTTCAAACTCATTCTAGGTATCCTGTGAAATACAATCCAGGCAGCTTCAGTGCAGTCCCAGACAGGAGCCAAGAGCAGCCATCAGCTAGCAGTTTTTCTCCTCATTGTTTTTCCAGCATAAAAGAGAAAATTTCTTGTGATCTTGAGGTGGGGGAGCAGAGAATGGAAGATAATGGAATAATTTTAGTCCCCTGCAATCCAGCTAGTCCACATCTCTTCTTGTTGTATGGTGTCTGGTTCATCCTCCAGGGCCAGCTAACTGGTCTGCAATCTGTTACTGCAACATATCATCAGCTTCACTTAAAATGTGTTGCTTTACGGTGGAGTGGCACAGAACAGGATTTTCCTAAAAAGAACACCCAGCGATTGGCTACAGATTGACAAAGACATGAGTAGGGATGCACCGATCCACATTTTGTTCACTTCTGATCCGATCCCGATACCTGAATTTGGATATCTGCCGATACCGATACTATTCAACACCAGAGCTCTGTTTGATTTAATATTATTATTGTCATTTTTGTTGATTTTATGAGGATATTTTGTATTCCCAGTTATACAGCTTCATGATGAAGTGTTCAGAGGAGGATTTTCTTATAAAGAAGACCTGAAAGTTCAGCTACAATTTGTCAGGTGGTACATCTAAGATGGAAGCCTAGATTTGATGTTTTGGTGAAAGAATTAAGTCCTTTAATTTATAGACAGGAGAAAAGACAAAGCTCTCTCTCCGTCTCTCACCTCAATTTCAATGGAATATTATTGACATGAAAAACATATTCTTACATTGAAGTAAAAATTAAGTCCTCTCTCTCTCTCTCTCTCTTTCTCTCTCTCTCTCTCTCAATTCAGTTTCAATTGAAACACACATTTACATTGTCAGAGCAAGTGTTGGAGCAAAAAAAAAAAAATCCTCTCTCCCTCGCTCTCCCTCCCTTGCTCACTCTCTCTGTCTCTCTTTCTCCCTTGCTTGCCGTTTTCCTGCCGAGCAAACCGAGAATTTTTTGGAAACATGAAGCCTTTTAACTGTAAAATAAGCCGTAAATTTCTAAATGTATCATCAGCCACGCTCACGAGAGGAACTCTGGATTAATACTGAAGGATTTTGATGGAGTTTTTTTCCCCATTCAGTGGATAGAAACAAATTCTGTTCAGCTCTGCTCCTATGTTGTACTCTGAGCTGCTGTTTCATAGCATTTCACAGCCTCTGGACATTGCAGTAGCTGATTTTTCAGTAACAGTAAAGGTGTACTTCAGAAAACCCGTGCTTGGCGGCATAGACAATTTGAACCCGAGAGTCAGGCGGAAATTTGCCGTTACCCATGGCTTAAAATCCTCGACTGTGGAACAAACAGCCTGGCTTCAGCTCAGAAACCTCCCCCTCACCTCCTCACACTCAGCAGTAAATAGAGCAGAGAGCATGCAGCACTTGAGAGGTTTTACAGACGTGGCTTCTCTTTTAGTATCGGAAAACGCCACAGGTTGTATCGGTATTTTCCGATACTTGAATTACGTTGATATCGAAAGCCGATACCATCACTGGATCGGATCGGTCCCAACCTTACATGAGACTGGAGCAAAGATTTGGTGTGTTTCCTTGTGTAAAAATCAAGGTGCACTACGTGCAGCTTCGCCAATCGCAGCAACATTTTGGTTTTTGAGAAATACCTATTCCAGACAAATTTACATACAGTGCCATGCTGTTTGGATTTCTTAATGCTTGAAGTAAATAAAGTCCAAGGCTTATACAATGACTTGGAAAAGTTGACTGTCTTTTAAAAAAATGTGAAAGTGATTTCTATGAACAATAATCTTTATGTTTTGTTTAGTTTGTCCAATTACTTATGGGCTCTGAACGCAACACTTTTGGTTTTGCTCCTATTTTGTATGAGATGAACTCAAAGATCTAAAACGTTTTCCACATACACAATATCACCATTTCCCTCAAATATTGTTCACAAACCAGTCTAAATCTGTGATAGTGAGCACTTCTCCTTTGCTGAGATAATCCATCCCACCTCACAGGTGTGCCATATCAAGATGCTGATTAGACACCATGATTAGTGCATAGGTGTGCCTTAGACTGCCCACAATAAAAGGCCACTCTGAAAGGTGCAGTTTTATCACACAGCACAATGCCACAGATGTCGCAAGATTTGAGGGAGCGTGCAGTTGTCATGCTGACAGCAGGAATGTCAACCAGAGCTGTTGCTCGTGTATTGAATGTTCATTTCTCTACCATAAGCCGTCTCCAAAGGCGTTTCAGAGAATTTGGCAGTACATCCAACCAGCCTCACAACCGCAGACCACGTGTAACCACACCAGCCCAGGACCTCCACATCCAGCATGTTCACCTCCAAGATCGTCTGAGACCAGCCACTCGGACAGCTGCTGGAACAATCGGTTTGCATAACCAAAGAATTTCTGCACAAACTGTCAGAAACCGTCTCAGGGAAGCTCATCTGCATGCTCGTCGTCCTCATTGGGGTCTCGACCTGACTCCAGTTCGTCATCGTAACCGACTTGAGTGGGCAAATGCTCACATTCGCTGGCATTTGGCACGTTGGAGAGGTGTTCTCTTCATGGATGATGCGAAGGAGATGTGTTGCACTCCATGAGGCAAATGATACTGACTGGTATCCCCCCCTCCCCCCCCCCCAATAAAACAAAACTTCACCTTTCAGAGTGGCCTTTTATTGTGGGCAGTCTAAGGCACACCTGTGCACTAATCATGGTGTCTAATCAGCATCTTGGTATGGCACACCTGTGAGGTGGGATGGATTATCTCAGCAAAGGAGAAGTGCTCACTATCACAGATTTCGACTGGTTTGTGAACAATATTTGAGGGAAATGGTGATAGTGTATGTGGAAAAAGTTTTAGATCTTTGAGTTCATCTCATACAAAATGGGAGCAAAACCAAAAGTGTTGCGTTTATATTTTTGTTGAGTGTATATATATATATATATATATATATACAGTGAGGAAAATAAGTATTTGAACACCCTGCGGTTTTGCAAGTTCTCCCACTTAGAAATCATGGAGGGTTCTGAAATTTTCATCTTAGGTGTACGTCCACTGTGAGAGACATAATCTAAAAAAAAATCCGGAAATAACAATGTATGATTTTTTAAATAATTTATTTGTATGTTACTGCTGCAAATAAGTATTTGAACACATACCAACCAGCAAGAATTCTGGCTTACACAGACCTGTTAATTTTTCTTTAAGAAGCCCTCTTATTCTGCACTCTTTACCTGTATTAATTGCACCTGTTTGAACTTGTTACCTGTATAAAAGACACCTGTTCACCACAGTCACAAAGATTACATTAGTAACACATGATGCTGTCATGGTTTAAAATCCTGCAGGGCAGCAAGGTCCCCCTGCTCAAGCCAGCACATGTCCAGGCCTGTTTGAAGTTTACCAGTGACCATCTGGATGATCCAGAGGAGGCATGGGAGAAGGCCATGTGGTCAGATGAGACTAGAATAGAGCTTTTTGGAATCAACTCCACTTACCATGTTTAGAGGATGAGAACAACCCCAAGAAAACCATCCCAACCATGAAGCATGGGGGTGGAAACATCATACTCTGGGGGTGCTCTTCTGCAAAGGGGACAGGACGACTGTACCGTATTGAACGGAGGATGGATGGGGTCATGTATTGCGAGATTTTGGCAAACAACCTCCTTCCCTCAGTAAGAGCATTGAAGATGGGTCATGGCTGGGTCTTCCAGCATGACAATAACCCTAAACGCACAGCCAGGGCAACTAAGGAGGGGCTCCATAAGAAGCATTTCAAGGTCCGGAAGTGGCCTGGCCAGTCTCCAGATCTGAACTCAATAGAAAGCCTTTGGAGGGAGCTGAAACAACAAACCTGAAAGATTTGGAATCCATCTGTATGGAGGAGTGGACCAAAATCCCTGCTGCAGTGTGTACAAACCTGGTGAAAAACTACAGGCAATGTTTGACCTCTGTAATTGCAAACAAAGGTTACTGTACCTGTTGGGTATTTTCTCCTCCAAACATTTTTAAAACCTTTAACAAGACAGAGTCAAGAAACACCAGTGAGACAGAAAGTCAAATTTTACGCGCGGAGTGCGGCCAGGCTGTACACCAAGGCTACACTAAAGTCTGGCCTGCTTTTCCGCTCTTTTTATTAAGAGACGCCCTCATCACATAAACAAGAAACTTGTCCTAAGGGTGGGGGTGATGACGCAAGACAAGTTTCTTCCCATAACATAAACGCATACGTCAATAAGTGCAGCTGTAAGGAAGAACACTTTCAGGTCAGCACATCTCGTTCGTCTGTTGCAGGTATCAGCTGTTCTGCATCTGCCTGAAGTGTCCTGTCTTTCACACTCCTTCACACTAAACACCACATCACAATAGTCAAAACGTTCTCTTACTCCCAGTCGTTAGAGGCTGCGAAAACAAAGTTATATTATAATAATAAGTACATCCAGCCCTTCATTCCCAGCTCAGATTGACCCCAGAGTGCTAAAACAAAATTGAATTCTCAGGATTGCATTAAGACAGGTGCAAAACAGCACATCTCCATTCTCATGAGAAAGAAGACAAAGCTAAAACAAGGTTGAATAACACGTACATTCTCAGGGTGAAGTGCAAAACAGCACAACACCGTTCTCATGAGAAAGAAGACAAATGTACAAATGTTTAACAGTGATAACATATATACAAAATCCTTAACATTCCCCTCCTGTTTATCGCCTGTTAAACATACAGTAGGCATCACTCAGCTTGGCACTTCTTTTTGAGATTTTCACTAAGAGGTTCATCATGGTATGTTCTCTCTCTAGGCTTACACCCCAGAGGTGATGTCGTCATTGTCACCATCATCGGTGTCTGGGTCATCATACTTCCATTGGTCTGGGTACAGGTCAGGAGAGCCATCGTCCTCCTCGTTGTCGTCTGTCCCCAGAAGTGGATATGATGCCGGACCCCCTCCTGGTCCTGGACTTATTGCTGTGGTTATCATTCTATTTACAAGGCCTCGGAGACATGGAATACAACAACATCCACACAATGTTAGAATTGCAGCAAATACTGCTATAGACACTAATAGTGAAGAAATCAAAGACCTCCATTTTCCCATCCCTTCCAGCCACCAATCCCAGCCTTCGGTGTTTACTCCACTGTGCTCTTTCATCTTCCTGTTCAACGTCCTCAGCCCGTCAATGGCTTGAGTGAGACTGCCGTCTGCAGCCGTGTTGTTGGGAACGAATGTGCAGCATTGTTCTCCGAACATGGCACAAACACCTCCTTTCTCTGCCAACAACATATCCAGAGCAATACGATTCTGGAAGGCCATAAGGGACGTGGCTTCTAACTGTGAATGGACAGCCTTAAATCCTTCCTCAGTCCAATTTCCTAATTTCTGTACATTGTAGTGGATGTAGTTTATTCTGTCCACGTTTTTATTAATTGAGCACCACCAACAGATGGAAGATTCAAATCCAGCTGCTATTTGATTAACCAGTTTATACTCGTCAGGCACTCCCCTGGGGACTCCTATTGCGTCAATATATGTTGGATTTCCCACTCCTTTCCAATCTCTTTTCACTCTATGTCTGGCTATGCCTTTCTGCCAATCTTCAGGAATAAGAGAGGCTGCATATGTCGTAACGTCTTCAGGGGTCATGGGTATGGCTTCAACTGGTAACAATAATGATATTAATGCACAATAACCTGACACATTCCGTGGCAGTCTGTCAAAGATTCTGTTATCCCCACACCACCACCATACGTCACTCCTCCCGACAGGTTTGAATGTGGGAGTACTATGGACCACATTCTTACACCAGGCGGTGTGGTTTAAGCTACCCAAAGTCTTACTTGTCCCTGTCAAGTGTACACATGTATGGTTAGCATGCCCAACTTTGCTTGAGAATAAAGGTTTAATCTTAGTCAATTTGGTCACTGGATAAATCTTGTCCCACTTAGAACAATTGTTGTTTGCCGCAATGTATGTCTGTGTCATAGCAGTCAGTAGACAGTCTTTGGGTAATGCTGCCGGTATTACCTGTAATATAGGTCTGGGTCCCATACATACAACACAGTCCTTCTTTGCTGCTAGTCCTGCTTGTTCTGCCATTAAAAGCCAATTGTTATTTTGTCCACTAATTCCTGTAGTTACTAGGAACCAGTCATCTGCCTTCATGTCTTTTGTGCCTTGTACAGACACCCCCTTTGCTTGTATGGGCACCCCCTTTGCTTGTATGGGCACCCCCTTTGCTTGTATGGACACCCCCTTTGACGTACTTAATTCGGTCAATATTGGTTGCTGTACTCTATCTGTTTCACAGAGGAAGAAATGGAAATACGGATCTTTTCCTTGTTTGTATACCCAAAGGAGGAACAACCAACAGTCTCCCTCTATATCAGGTGGGAATATGGTTCCTTTTTCTGTGGTATTCACCACTATAGACAGCTTATCATCTGTTTGATACATTTTGAGAATTTGACTCTGGTACTTAGCCCACTCGGTTTGTGCCCATCTTGGTGTCCATCTACTCCATTCATCGGCTACCAACGTTTCCCATCTCCTATCTTGTTGATCGTTGGTCATATACCATGAGAAACTATTTCCGTAATTAGTCCCTCTGTCACCATCCGGCATTCCATGGGTAAGACCACTATATGGTACAGAGATGATCACAGATGTATTTCTAGGAATGCAGGCTTGTACACCAAATCGGTACGCATTATTCCCATTACAGCTATGTACTGTGGCATTTATTATCGGACTGGGGTCTTCGTTACTTCTTTTTGGTCTCTGCAATCTGTGGATGTGATCCTTATTATCATGTCCCGTGCTCATGGCTTTTAATAATAATCCCAATTCAAAAAAGAAAAGTAGCATAACAAGGACTGTCCGTGGGGTCCAGAAACCCTCGTTCTTTTTATTTTTTTCTTTCGCCATTTCTGCACACTACAGCACACCTATGTTCAGAACAGTGGCTTCTTAATGTCTTCTGCTAGCTTTCGTGTCTAACCTGGATCTTAACACCAAGCTCACACACTATTACTAGTCTTGTCCTACTGTTCTTACTGTTTGTCTGTGTCTGCAGAAATGACTTTCTTACAGTGAGTTAAATGAATCCATGTACTTCTTTCCCCAATTTTCAAAGCTGTGGGTGTTGTGAGTAGTACTTGATAGGGCCCTTCCCATTTAGGTGAATGCCAGTGTTTTCTCTTGATGCTTCTTATCAACACCCAGTCTCCAGGTACCACTTTAGGGTCCTCCTGTGGAGAAATGGGATCATCAGTGTTTGGATCTCTCCCTCGTTGTCCTTCTAACATTTTTCTCATGTAATCCGCCAAATTGGCTTCCTCAGGTACATCCCAAATTTGTCCATAATATGGCAATCGATATTTTCTGCCAAACAATGTTTCATACGGTGTCAACCCCATGGTACTAGTTATGTTTATATACATTTTTACCAAATCTACACAATGCGTCCATGGTCTGCCTGTTTCCTCCATTGTCTTTCTAAGTCTGTTTTTTACTGTTCCATTCATCTTTTCCACTAATCCGGCGCTTTGTGGATGATAAGAACAATGATTTTTGAGATTAACCTGTAGTGCTTCTCCTACGTATTGCACTATTGTATTAACAAAATGCGCTCCATTATCTGAATAGACTGTTTCTGGTATTCCAAATCGTGGGATGATGTCTTTGCATAATGCTTTAGCCACTGTAAGTGAATCTGCATGTTTCTACCCATTTTGAGAAGGCATGACTAAACAAAATTCCTTCCCTTCATGTTTACTCAGCTGTATATAATCCATATGAATCACTTGAAAGGGATATTGTGGTGTTGGAAATTTACCTCTTTGGGGTCTCAAATTGCCTTGTGAGTTGTGTTTTGCACATATCATGCATGCTCTACAATGCTGTTTTGCATATGCATCGAACCCATAAAGACAAAAAATAGATTGCAATTGCGATATCATACCCCCTGATGAGACATGCGTCACGCCATGGCTCATAATAGCTGCCCATTTAAACATATTTTTTGGCAATATGGGTTTCTTTTGTGGTCATACGTACAAGTCATTTGCATACGTAGCTCCTTTAGCTATCCACATTTGTTTTTCTCTGTCTGTTGCCTGCTGTTGCATGTCAGCAAGCAGTGTATGACCTAAATGCAAATCTGGAGTAGTTTCCTGTACAACAAAAATAGAAGAAGCTGCTGCTGCCTCTTTTGCTGCTCTGTCAGCAAAATAATTTCCTTTTGAAACACTGTCAGAGCCATTGGTGTGAGCCGCACATTTGCATATAGCAATTTGTTGAGGCAACTTCACAGCTTGCAGTAGGGCAGTTAGGAGAGTGGCATGAGTCACTGGCTTTCCAGACGATGTCACCATTCCACGCTCCTCCCACAGTTTTGCAAACACATGCACTGTGCTGAAAGCGTACTGGCTGTCCGTATAAATTGATACGGCCGTACCTTGAAACAGATAGCAAGCTGCAGTTAAAGCAACTAATTCAGCTGCTTGTGCTGAAAATGACGATGGCAATGAAGCAGAATCTAATACTTCTGAATTTGTGACGACAGCATATCCAGATTGCGTTTGTCCATAAGCATTTTTGGTGGAAGAACCATCCACATACACGATTGTACTGTTTGGGATGGGTGTGTCCCGGAGGTCTGGGCGTGCTTTTGTACAAACTGTTGCTACATCAAGACAATTGTGCGGCTCACCATCCTCAGGTAAAGGTATCAATGTGGAGGGATTCAATGTTGTACATCGCTCTATCGTAAGGTGTGGCTGTGATAATAGCAAGGACATGCACGAAAGATGTCTTGCTGGGGACAAAAGGCTCATGTTTGTCTGCAACAGAAGTGCAGAGACTGCATGTGGAACTTTCAATGTCAGCTGATGGAATAGAACAACATTACTGCTACTTTGAACAGCCATAGAGGCTGCAACAACAGCCTGTACGCATGGTGGTAAAGCACTTGCTACTGCATCCAATTTAGATGAGTAGTAGGCAACTGGCCTCAATTTTGAGCCATACACTTGAACCAAAACACTAGTCATGAACTTATTCTTACAATCAACTGTTTGAATGAATGGTTTACTATAATCTGGTAGTGCCAAAACTGTGGATGACACTAATGTTTGTTTTACTTTTACAAAGGCTTCCTCAGCATCTTTGTTCCATTCCAACACGGTTGACATTGAAATATCATCTTTGTACATCAAATCAGAAAGTGGACTAGTCAACTCTGCATAGCAAGGAATCCATGCCCTGCAGTAATTTGTCAATCCAAGAAATGACATCATCTGCTTTTTGGTTTGTGGTTTTGGAGCGTGCAAAATTGCTTCCTTCCTGTCAGACAGGATCGTGCGCCCTGTGGCTGATAACTCATGTCCTAAATATTTTACTTTATCCCTACACAACTGAACTTTGTTTCTACTCACTCTGTGGCCATTGTCAAATAAGAAACATAATAATGCTACTGTGTCAGTTATGCAGTTTTCTCGTGTGTCAGAGGCAATCAAAATGTCATCAACATACACTAACAGTTGGCTATCTGCCGGTGGAACGAAATTGGCTAAACATGCTGACATGACTTGAGAATAAATAGTTGGGCTCTCTGCGTAACCCTGCGGTAATCTGGTGAATGTATATCGTTGTCCTTTAAAGGTAAAAGCAAACCAGAATTGACTATCTGGATGTACTGGCACAGAGAAAAATGCATTACTTATGTCAATTACTGAGAAACTATTAGAATTTGGTCTCAGCGAATTTAACAAGGTGTGTGGATCTGGGACACATGGTGCTCTTTTAATCACAGCAGCATTTACTGCCTGCAGATCTTGAATCATTCTCCACCCCACTGAGGGCGGAGCCTTTTTTACCGGAAATATGGGTGTGTTACATGGTGAATCTGGACATGGCACTATTACTCCTGCTGTTAATAAATCCTCTATTACTGGCCTGATTCCGTCAATTGCATCAGGTTTCAATGGATACTGTCTTACACATGGTCTGTATTCTGTTTTTGGCCTTATAACTACAGGTTGTGCATTTTTAATCAGTCCTACGTCTGAAGGACCTGTTGTCCACAATCCTGACGGTACTGAAGAGAGAAGAGCATCCTCTTCAGGACTCAACTGAAACACTCAGGATTGTGAAGTGGACGCATCAATGTGTGTTCCAGCTGTCAGCACCAATGAGACATTAACTGGCACTTTATACAACTTGGTTGATGGACTGAACTCCGTTCGTGGGCCAACTCTACTCCAATCAGAGGCTGACAAAGCTGTTATGACTGTCAGTCCCAATTCTTGCCATTCTGTCAAATATGGCTTACAAAGTGACATATGTAATGGCATACCTGTGAATCTCAATTTTGATACATCTTCAGTGGCGCCTGTTACTGTTATGACAGCTGTTGAGTTGCCATCATGAATCAAATCGGTCATTGTCAGTTTCACAGGTGAAACATTTTTCAATTTAGTTTCATAGTCACCATCCGGACCTGGAGGATCTTTATGCCACATTGTGACATGCAGGTCAGGTGGTGACATCTGTTGTTCAGGATTTTTTAGTAGGGCTGTCGCTTGCAAGACGACATCTTTACCCCATCCTGCAGCATCTTCTTCTGAAATGTCAAATGTATAGTAATAGTGGAATGTGGGGTCAGCGCTTTCTTCTCTTACCATGTTAACGCCTCCTGTGCGTTCAACAACTAATTTCCCTTGTTCCACAATTATGGACAAGCCCAATGCAGTCAATCCGTCTCGTCCTAGGAGGTTAACTGGACATTGTGGCATGCTCAACACTGACATAGTACACGTCAGGCCAAGTGGATCTGTCAACGTTATGGGTTTGGTGATAGGGACGTCTGATGTTTGTCCATTTGCAGAGCGAACCCTAAAGATTTCGTTGCTTAATTGATGGACAGGTATGTTGTCATTACATGTGGTTCTACATGCTCCTGTATCACAAAGGAATGTCACTGGTCGTCCATTTACCAACAAAGTCACTTCTGGTTTTGGTACCGGATTTCCCAGCAAGGCACACAGATCCATATCACAATCAGACTGTCTATCTGATGTGGAATCATGGATTATGGATTCTAGTCATTGTGGATACTGTGGCTGCGGAGGATTATTCCGTTGTGGAATTCTCCCTGCTGCTCCCTCAGTAGGTGGATTCGGACAATTTCTATACATATGTCCCTCTCTTCCACAGTTCCAACAAATCAGGGGACCACGTGGTGGCCCTCCCTGTCTGTGCTGCTGTTGTGGTTGCCATGGTCCTTGACGTTGTGGCTGTCCACCTTGTCTATTTTGCCATGGCTTTTTGGGGCGTTTGCACTGCTTCTGCTGTCTTAAGTTACCCTGCTGGTAATATATTTCATCATCTCCATGTGCTACATACACTCCTTTGTCGCTGTTTCTTGTCTTTTTCTGCTTTAAGACTTCTTCTGCATGACAGCAGTGTGTATGTGTTTCTTCCAATGTGCCTGTAGGCAATCCAATCCAATGTTTCTGTATCCAAGCTTTTATATCCTTATTGGAATGTTGGATCAGAGCGTTTTTCAATTGTTGTTCATACACAGGTGTTTCTGGCAATATGCCACTATGGACCCTAAATACATTCTCAAACCTGCACCTAAACTCTGTCCATGGCTCTCCTTCTTTCTGAGTTGTCCTGGTAATTTCAGTATAATTTATCTTTGGTCCTAACACTCCTTTCGCACGTGTAATCATAGCTTCCACTCTTGTTTTCAAGACTAGATCATCATGTGTCAGTGGTACGCCTTGTTGATCTGCAGGATTCCAGTCTCCGCGTACCTGACTCCATTTAGGGCCACATGCTTTCATCCACACCTGTTGGACTTCAGGTCCATTAAGGTGGTAAGATGTTCTAATGTTTTCTATATCCTGCATAAAGCCCTCGATATCGACATGTGGCGATGGTATCATGTCGACTGCTGCTTTGATATCATCAGCATTCCATGTCCGATAAACGAGCATGGTTGGTAGCTGTCCTGCTGTTCCTGCACGAGGATTTGGTACTTCTATCATAGGATAGGCACCTCCCTGATCACTATGTTCCACCATGGGAGGGGCTGTAGGCACTTTCGCTTGACTGCGTGTTTATGGTTTTTCTGGTTTTTCTCTTTTTACCTTAGGTTTTACTGCCAAATCATACTGTGGTGGCGGTACATCGTCATCCTCTGGTAGAGGAGATAAAGGTCTCTTTGTCACCGACGATCCAGCCGGCGGTGGTTGTTGAGGCTGTTCTGGCTCTCTGTGCTGAATTATCACATCTTCTTCTGCCTTACCTACAGCTTTCTTTTTCCTCGCTTTCTCTAATCGTCGCTTCTCTGCTCCTTTCTGTCTGTTCTCTGCTTCCTCCTCCCAAAATGCCACTAAATCTGCCCCTACTTTCTGCATCTTTTTCTCATCACCTTTATGTTCCCGTTCTAACTCCTTCTTCAGCTTTTGTATGCTGATCAGGTTCAGTCGTCCGTCAAAGTCATGTTTATTTATCCAGGTCTCCAATTTCTTTGTTGCTTTTGGATTTTTTGCCTCCATAAATTTCCAGTCGTCAGTTGATAAATTTTCCTTATTTTTAGACGTCTTACCCCCCATTTTTATTATATTTTTTATCCCTTGTTATAATTTGGACTTCAGACGGGGGCACACCTAGGGTGTTCTAAATCTGAAGTTTTCACACTTTCTTTGGACGTGACAATCAATTTGCCGTCGTGTGGTTGATTCCTTTCACCTCCCCGTAGGAAGCGGAATCACTTGCCTGCTGCTTCCACACGCACGGTTGTCACTAACGTTGTCCAAAGTATTACACTTTCACACAGTTATTTACACTTGCGCAAAACACTATTTACACATAGAAACACTCCTAATAATCGTACGCGTATTCTTATGTCAGGGGAGCTCGCCCTCCCGTGAAATTTAACTAATGTCCTGCATTAGGGGACTCCGCCGTCCCTGCCGGATTTAACCGCTTTTTTACAGTGCACATATTCCTACCCGGGATTTCCTTTACGTATTAAAACAGAGGAGTCCGTATCCTCCTTCCGGAATTTAACTACGTGCGTCCCTCGCAACCGTAGAGGAGTCCGCCCTCCTTACAGAGTTTAACTGTGTTTCATTAACAGACGATTCTGTATCATCGCTTACGGAGTTTAACTGTTTTATGTGATCACTTTTATCCCCTACCGGTACGCGTATTAAAACAGAGGAGTCCGCACCCTCCTTACAGAGTTTAACTGCTTTGCATTAACAGACGATTCTGTATCATCGCTTGCGGAATTTAACTGTTTTATGTGATCTGATCACCACTCACTCAGTACTGTTTACAAAGAAATTTTACTCACTGACTCGACTTCCTGTCTGTCTTCTTCGGGAAAATCTCGTCAACCAGACGATGCCAACGATGGTCGACAATTGCAGACACGATCAATCGATCGATCGGACCTTGGCCAAGGATTTACGTCTGGACTTGACGACCTCCGCCGGACACCTCCGGTGTTGTTGAGCTCCCGGACGAGCCCCCAGTCAATGTTGGGTATTTTCTCCTCCAAACATTTTTAAAACCTTTAACAAGACAAACAGAGTCAAGAAACACCAGTGAGACAGAAAGTCAAATTTTACGCGCGGAGTGCGGCCAGGCTGTACACTAAGGCTACACTAAAGTCTGGCCTGCTTTTCCGCTCTTTTTATTAAGAGACGCCCTCATCACATAAACAAGAAACTTGTCCTAAGGGTGGGGGTGATGACGCAAGACAAGTTTCTTCCCATAACATAAACGCATACGTCAATAAGTGCAGCTGTAAGGAAGAACACTTTCAGGTCAGCACATCTCGTTCGTCTGTTGCAGGTATCAGCTGTTCTGCATCTGCCTGAAGTGTCCTGTCTTTCACACTCCTTCACACTAAACACCACATCACAATAGTCAAAACGTTCTCTTACTCCCAGTCGTTAGAGGCTGCGAAAACAAAGTTATATTATAATAATAAGTACATCCAGCCCTTCATTCCCAGCTCAGATTGACCCCAGAGTGCTAAAACAAAATTGAATTCTCAGGATTGCATTAAGACAGGTGCAAAACAGCACAACACCGTTCTCATGAGAAAGAAGACAAAGCTAAAACAAGGTTGAATAACACGTACATTCTCAGGGTGAAGTGCAAAACAGCACAACACCGTTCTCATGAGAAAGAAGACAAATGTACAAATGTTTAACAGTGATAACATATATACAAAATCCTTAACAGTACCAAATATTAACATTGATTTTCACAAGTGTTCAAATACTTTTTTGCAGCAGTAACATACAAATAAATTATTTTAAAAAATCATACATTGTGATTTCCGGACTTTTTTTTTTAGATTATGGCTCTCACAGTGGACATGCACCTAAGATGAAAATTTCAGACCCCTCCATGATTTCTAAGTGGGAGAACTTGCAAAATCGCAGGGTGTTCAAATACTTATTTTCCTCACTGTGTGTATATACGAGGTCTGTCCATAAAGTATAGGTCCTTTTTATTTTTTTCAAAAACTATATGGATTTCATTAATATGTTTTTACGTCAGACATGCTTGAACCCTCGTGCGCATGCGTGAGTTTTTCCACGCCTGTCGGTGACGTCATTCGCCTGTGAGCACTCCTTGTGGGAGGAGTCGTCCAGCCCCTTGTCGGAATTCCTTTGTCTGAGAAGTTGCTGAGAGACTGGCGCTTTGTTTGATCAAAATTTTTTCTAAACCTGTGAGGCACATCGAAGTGGACATGGGTCAAAATATTAAGCTGGTTTTCGGTGAAAATTTTAACGGCTGATGAGAGATTTTGAGGTTTTGAAGTTTCAGAAGAAGTCGGTTTCAGCATTTTATCCGGATATTCCACTGTTAAAGGAGATTTTTTTTATGAAAGACGTGTGGACGGGTCCGCGCGTCGGGACGCAGCCGGCGCGGTGCGGCGGCACAGGAAAAACACCTCCGTGTTGATAACCATTTGTAAAATCCAGGCGGCTTTTGATGGCTTTCAGTGGAGTGAGTATATGAGAAATTGTTTAACAGCTGGACATGTTCCAACTTGTCCTTAAGGCTTCCAACGGAGGTGTTTTTCCTGTGGCGGAGCGTCGCAGCGGCTGCGAGCCGACGCTGCAATCCGCCTGCACGTCTTTCATTAAAAAAATCTCCTTTAACAGTGGAATATCCGGATAAAATGCTGAAACTGACTTCTTCTGAAACTTCTCTGTTCTCTCACGACGTCCTGGATCAATAGAGCCTGAAATGTGGAGGTTTTCAGCTTGAAACAGGCTGACGACAGCGCCTGAGAGCGCTGCACGACGTCTCGCACCGTGGGAAGTCCTTAAAGCGACAGTATATCCTCAAAATCTCTCATCAGCCGTTAAAATTTTCACTGAAAACCAGCTTAATTTTTCGAACCGTGTCCACTTTGATGTGTCTCACAGGTTTAGAAAAAATTTTGATCAAACAAAGCGCCAGTCTCTCAGCAACTTCTCAGACAAAGGAATTCCGACGAGGGGCTGGACGACTCCTCCCACAAGGAGTGCTCACAGGCAAATGACGTCACCGACAGGCGTGGAAAAACTCACGCATGCACACGAGGGTTCAAGCATGTCTGACGCAAAAACATATGAATGAAATCCATATAGTTTTTGAAAAAAAATAAAAAGGACCTATACTTTATGGACAGACCTCGTGTGTGTGTGTGTGTGTGTATAATATATATATATCACACTTTTCTCAGACCAAGGTCACAAATTTCTTCACATGATATAAACAGACAATAAAAACAACACATACAAATATAAAAACAGTCAGGTAATTGAAACTAAAAACCCAGTTTGAAAAAAATGTGTCTTTAGTTGCTGTCTAAAAGCAGACACAGAATCCAGAGAGCGAAGACAACAGGGAAGCTCATTCCAGAGGCAAAGTGCCACAGTTTTAAAGGATCTGTCCCCTCGAGTTTTAAAACAAGTACGGGGAACCATCAGTAGGTTCTGATTGGAAGACCTCAAGCTCCTGCTGGAAACATAAAACTGGATCAGATCCTTAAAGTATTCCGGTGCCTGCCCGTGTAAATCTCTAAAGGTCAGCACGAGGATTTTGTAATTTATCCTGTAAAAAACAGGGAGCCAATGTAGAGGCTTGAGAATAGGAATAATATGCATTCTCCTGTGGGTGCGGGTAAGACGTTGTGCAGCAGAGTTTTACACTACCTGCAGGCAGGCCAGCTCTTTCTTATTGAGGTATGTAAAGAGACTGTAACAATAATCAAGTTACGAGGAAACAAATGCATGTACAACCCCCTCTAGCTCATTAAAGGCCACCATTTTGCTTAATGTGGAAATGTTCCGAATTTGGAAAAACAATTCTTAAAGAGCTGCCTAGTGTGATGTAATATTGTCCACAATATTACAAAAATTCACTGCTCAAATACTTATGTACAAGGCTCATGTGTAAGAAGTGGATGTTGCTGTGGATCAGCTTCACTGATAGGAGCCTTGCAGGGAGCCATGCACTTGTCCAGAAAAATGAGAATTGGTATTATTTTCTGCAGAAATTGAATATGGAATTTGATCATGAGCTGGGGGTGTTTTCACAGCACAGTCATCTCTCCTGTATAATCCAAACATATCCTGGATCTTAGAGAACAGTTTGGAATGGGCTACATACAGTTAGGTTCCGTTTACCAAAACATGAGGAGATGGGGTCGGGGGCAGGCAATAAGATCAGATTACCAGTTTAATTCTTCACATCTGAGCATCCCTTGACAACTGCAGTTGGTCAATGAGCCATATATTTACATAGACCTTAGCTAAACATGTTCAGTCTAAAGTTTTCCAGTGACACTTTTTTTTTTCATTTTATCAGTTTATGTTTTAATTCAGTGTCTGCTTTATTTCCACAAAAAGTTATTGAAAGAAAATATTACTTAGATTTGTATTTTAGTTTTTATTCCATATCAGATTTTCATTGGGTCACTGATTTACAAACACCAATGCCTTTTTAAAACCACAACAGAAAATTTGTTTTTAAAGCTTCTAAATTCCTAACAGGTATAATTAACTGAGGGACCTTTGACTGTGTACAGTTGTGTTCAAATTAATAGCAGTATGTGTGAGTAAAGCTGAAAATGTTTCTGTACACGCAAATGAATTTGGAACACTGCAGTGCTCATTGAAAAAAACAGGTGTCAAACAGGTGGGCCTTATTTAAGGACAAAGGGAGCAAATATTGTTCATGCTGGTTGTCTTGCATTTCTCTCAAAATCTGAGTAAAATGGGTCATTCCAGAACAGCGTACTTTGATTAAAAAGTTGTTTGGAGAGGGGAAAACAAATACAGAAGTGCAGAAACTGATAGGCTGCTCAGCTAAAATGATCTCAAATGCTTTAAATTGGCAATAAAACCAGAAAGATGTGGAGGAAAATGGAAAACCACCATTCAAATGGATCGAAGAATTGCCCAAATGGCAAAGACTCCGCCAATGATCAGCTCCAGGGTGATCAAATAAGTTATCACTTGAGTCCTGTATCAATTAGAAGATGTGAAGCCAATCTATGGGTAAGAAGCCAAAAGTCCCTTTGTCAAATTGCAACCTCTTCATCACGTTTTTTTCTTCAAAGGTCACATTAACTGGCTTAACCTGTTTTCCCCCGCTGGCAACAATTGTTTCTGAAGTGTATCACTGTCATTTTCTACTCACAGTAAAAAAATCTCAAAGGTACGAAGGCAACATTTTCCACTTATTAAAAAAAAAAAAAAAAAATCTGAGCATAAAGGGGTTAAAGAGAAATGGTGCAACATTTTGTGGACTGATAAAAGCAAGATTGTTCTTTTTGGGTCTGGGGGTCATACTGTAGACAGTTTGTCAGACGACCCCCAAAAACTGAATTCAAGCCACAGTACACTGAAGATAATGAAGCATGGTGGAGTACGAGGTCTGTTAGAAAACTATCCGACCTTTTTATTTTTTGCAAAAACCATATGGATTTGAATCACATGTGATTGCATCAGTCAAGCTTGAACCTTCGTGCGCATGCGTGAGTTTTTTCATCCCTGTCGGTTGCGTCATTCGCCTGTGAGCACCCTTTGTGGGAGGAGTGGTACAGCCCCCTCGGCAGATTTTCATTGTCAGGAAAATGGCCAAGAGACTGCCGCTTTGCTACATCAAACTTTTTTCAGAAACTGTGAGAGACAGCCAGGTGGAAATCAGTCGGAAAATTCAGATGGCTTTCGGTGAAGATCTTATGGGCATCACACATTAAGGAGCATTACAACCGGATTAAAGACGGCCCACAGCAGCTGAGGGCGTGCCGCGCTTCGAGCGGCCATCAACAGGCTGAAACGACCAGATCATTTCCAAAGTGAAGGCTGTGTTGATCCGGGACATCGTCTGACTACCAGAGAAATGGCAAGAGAGGTGGACATAGCACTTTTTCGGCACATTACATTGTTACAGGAGATTTTGTAATGAAAGACGTGCGGCAGAATTCGCGCGTCAGGACAGAGCCGCGTAATGGCGCAGAACAAAAAAGCACCTCCGTGTTGGAAGTCTCACGGGACATGCCCAGCTCTTCCACCATTCAGAAGACTCAGACGGCTTTGGGTGGCTTTTCAGTCGAGTGAGTATCTGAGAATTTGTCGAAGATCTGGGCATGTCACATGTCCTGTGAGACCAACACGGAGGTGCTTTCGTTCCGCGCCATTAGAGGCTCCGTGGCGAATTCCTCCGCTCCTGTTTTCATGACAAAATCTCCTTTAACAGTGGAATGTGCCGGAAAAGTGCTATGTCCACCTTTTCTGCCATTTCTCTGGTAGTCAGATGTCGTCCCGGATCAACACAGCATTCAGTTTGGAAATGATCTGGTCGTTTTAGCCTGTCTATCGGAGCGCGGCGCCCTCCGCCATTGTGCGCCATCTTTAAACCGGCTCTAACATTCCTTAATCTGTGTGATGCCCATAAAATCGTCCCTGAAAGCCACCTGAATTTTCCGAATGGTGTCCACCTGGCTGTCTCTCACAGTTTCTGGAAAAATTTGATGTAGCGCTGCTCCAGCCATTCAGACATTTTCCTCACAATGAAAATCCGACGAGGGGGGAGGACCAGTGCTCACTCAAAGCGTGCTCACAGGCGAATGACGCAACCGACAGGTGTGAAAAAACTCACGCATGCGCACGAAGGTTCAAGCTTGGCTGATGCAATCACACATGATTCAAGTCCATATAGTTTTTGCAAAAAATAAAAAGGTCGGATACTTTTCTAAAAGACCTCGTATTCCTTTTTCTTCGCCTTTTGTAAAGTAATAGCAAATTAGTTTTTCTTCATGTTTTGATTTGGAATAGAATGTGCCGTGTTCGTCATTCATTTGCGTGTGTGGAAATAAAAGCAATTATAAGGATTTTGAGCTGTACTCACTTTTTTAAACACATTGCTGTTATTTTGAACACAACTGTATGTCCATAATTGAAGATGTTCTTTTTTCTGTTTCAGAGCGGGGGGGGGGGGGGGGACTTAACTTTGGATCTCCACTAATCAAGTTCCTTCTTTAAGAATCATCTGGAAATGTTCAGGAAATGTTACAATCTATTATGCAGAAAAATATGACTCTTTGGGCCATGGAGACATTAAATCACTGAGGAAGGAGGCCCAAATTAGCATCCAGGAAGGACTGAACCTTTGTTCTAAAGGTCCAAAAGAACCTCAGGATCATAATTAAACAACTGTTGATCAAGTTGTAGGCAGCAGATTGAAATGTGGCATCCTGCTCCTTTCAGAGAGCTCCATCTCCGTGCACACATTCATATCCATTCTGTGTTTTCTTGCAGTCTACAGCACATTATTGTGTATGGATGGAGCGGTCTGTGCACGCTGCTGTGCCACAGTGCACAGCTGTGGGATCGCACTGTGCCAGCACCATGTTCTGCCTTATTCGTTGCTCCTGTGTCCTTTTGATGTTCATGAAAAGCAAATCAGTGATTGTGGTTTGTTGTTTGACTTGATGGCATCACAGTGAGGATGTGCACAGAGTACATTTCAGATGATCAAGTCACTCTGCTCACTTATGTCCTCAAGGTGTTTGTCACTATAAACAATATATTTTTTCTAATTATCTTTGCATCCATGTTTCTGCTCTGCTGTCATATGCCACAGTTTGGATATTGACAAAGAAATGGTGATGTGGTGATCAAAGCACACATAAAGTCTCACTGAAACTAAAGGTTATGTCATTTAGTTTCACGTAAAGTCCACGTTTATCAGATAAGAGAAGAATCACTTCATAATGTAAATGATATTTAAACAGATTATTGTAACACAAAAGCTGTAATACACAATGATAAAGGTGTGTGGTGTCAGTTCTCCTTCATGGACAGCTGTAGTGTGATGATGAAGGACATGGGGCCAAAATTAAAGACAAGTTGAACATTTGTTGGCCACGGTTTTCTCCAGACAAAAATGAATAGATTGTTGTTACAGTAGTGTTCAGAATAATAGTAGTGCTATGTGACTAAAAAGATTAATCCAGGTTTTGAGTATATTTCTTATTGTTACATGGGAAACAAGGTACCAGTAGATTCAGTAGATTCTCACAAATCCAACAAGACCAAGCATTCATGATATGCACACTCTTAAGGCTATGAAATTGGGCTATTAGTAAAAAAAAAAAAAAAAAAAAAGTAGAAGGGGTGTTCACAATAATAGTAGTTTGGCATTCGGTCATTGAGTTCGTCAATTTTGTGGAGCAAACAGGTGTGAATCAGGTGTCCTCTATTTAAGGGTGAAGCCAGCACCTGTTGAACATGCTTTTCTCTTTGAAAGCCTGAGGAAAATGGGACATTCAAGACATTGTTCAGAAGAACAGTGTAATTTGATTAAAAAGTTGATTGGAGAGGGGAAAACTTACACGCAGGTGCAAAAAATTATAGGCTGTTCATCTCCAATGATCTCCAATGCTTTAAAATGGACAAAAAACCAGAGACGCGTGGAAGAAAACGGAAAACAACCATCAAAATGGATAGAAGAATAACCAGAATGACAAAGGCTCACCCATTGATCAGCTCCAGGATGATCAAAGACAGTCTGGAGTTACCTGTAAGTGCTGTGACAGTTAGAAGATGCATGTGTGAAGCTAATTTATTTGCAAGAATCCCCAGCAAAGTCCCTCTGTTAAATAAAAGACGTGCAGAAGAGGTTACAATTTGTCAAAGAACACATCAACTGGCCTAAAGAGAAATGGAGGAATATTTTGTGGACTGTTGAGAGTAAAATTGTTCTTTTTGGGTCCAAGGGCCGCAGACAGTTTGTGAGACGACCCCCAAACTCTGAATTTATGCCACAGTTCACAGTGAAGACAGTGAAGCATGGTGGTGCAAGCATCATGATATGGGCATGTTTCTCCTACTATGGTGTTGGGCCTATATATCGCATACCAGGTATCATGGATCAGTTTGGATATGTCAAATACTTGAAGGGGTCATGTTGCCTTATGCTGAAGAGGTCATGCCCTTGAAATGGGTATTTCAACAAGACAATGACCCCAAGCACACTTGTAATCCAGCAAAATCTTGGTTCCAAACAAACAAAATGAATGCTTCGCAGATGTGCAGAAATCATGAAAAACTGTGGTTATACAACTAAATAGTAGTTTAGTGATTCACAGGATTGCTAAAAAAGCAGTTTGAACATAATAGTTTTGAGTTTGTAGCGTCAACAGCAGATGCTACTATTATTGTGAACACCCCCTTTACTACTTTTTTTTTTTTACTAATAGCCCAATTTCATAGCCTTAAGAGTGTGCATATCATGCATGCTTGATCTTGTTGGATTTGTGAGAATCTACTGAATCTACTGGTACCTTGTTTCCCATGTAACAATAAGAAATATACTCAAAACCTGGATTAATCTTTTCAGTCACATAGCACTGCTATTATTCTGAACACTACTGTACATTGTTTAGCTCATGCGTAGTCACTCATGTAGAGCAGCGTTGGGAGCAGCGCCTTTTAATGTGGACCCGCAGGCTCCGTGTAAATACATGAACATAACTGAATTCATGGAGAACACTGCGATAAATTTTCCTAAAATAAGATATGATCAACTTTTTTTCTTTTCTTTTTTTTTAGCCTCCTTTCATCTGGATCAATCATCATAGACACACTGCTGTCCAATTAAGACATCTTTGTAACTTGCCCAAAGAAAGTGTGGGCAAATTCCCTTAAATGTGTCCCAGATGTGACAATCTGAACAAAAAGACAATATTTAATGGAGAACATTTCCGCTGTCAGCGGGAATCCTGTACACACTGTGCGCACATTTTTGTCATCAATCAATATTGCAACAATAAAAACAGCTTGTGTGAATCTATATTTAATGTCTCAATTGAAACCTGCTTTGCACAGTTGATAGCACAATTGTGTTTGGGAGGAAAGCAGGAAATCTGGAGATCTGGAGGGCATTAAAAGTTTGGATCGAGCCTCATAGTCCTGTCCAAACCCAACTCGAACTCAACAAACGTTTTAATGTTTTTGTCCATCCGAAACAAATCCCCACAAACAGGAATAAAGCCGTTAGAGCCTGTATTTTCTTTCTTTTTAATTCACAAAACAGACGTTTGCCTTATGTGAAGCCGACCTGCACACACAGAGTAAATAAAGTCCTTTAATCTGAATTATTGCCTCCTTTCATCTGGATCCATCATAATAGACACACTGCTGTCCAGATAAGACCACCTTGTTTTGGAAATACTTTAATTCCTTATTGTAGAAACTGTTTGTGGATAAATACAGTGTTTCTGAATAATTACCTCAGTGTAATACGGTGGTCCAGGTGCATTTTCCATCCTGCTGCTGCTTTGTCACTCCACTGACAAAAAGGAAAAAAAAAAAAAAATCAGTTACAACCCCAATTCCAATGAAGTTGGGATGTTGTGTAAAATGTAAAAAAAATAATAATACAATGATTTGCAAATCCTCTTCAATCTATATTCAGCTGAATACACCACAAAGACAAGATATTTAATGTTCAAACTGAAAACTTTATTGTTTTTGTGCAAATATTTGCTCTTTTTGAAAAGGATGCCTGCAACACGTTTCAAAAAAGTTGGGATAGTGGTATGTTTACCACTGTGTTACATCACCTTTCCTTCTCACAACACTCAATAAGTGTTTGGGAGCTGAGGACACTCGTGATTGGGTATAAAAGGAGCATCCCCAAAAGTCTCAGCCATTCAGAAGCAAATATGAGAATCACCACTTTGTGAACAACTGCATGAAAAAATAGTCCAGCAGTTTAAGAACAATGTTTCTCAATGTTCAGTTGCAAGGAATTTAGGTATTCCATCATCTACAGTCCATAATATAATCAGAAAATTCAGAGAATCTGGAGAACATTCTACACGTAAGCAGCAAGGCCGAAAACCAACATTGAATGCCCGTGACCTTCCATCCCTCGGGCGGCACTGCATTATTGTGTAAAGGATCTTACCGCGTGGGCTCAGTAACACTTCAGAAAACCATTGCCAGTTAATACAGTTCGTCGCTACATCTACAAGTGCAAGATAAAGTTCTACCTTGCAAAGTGAAAGCCATACATCAACAACATCCAGAAATGCCACCACCTTCTCTGGGCCCGAGCTCATTTGAAATGGACAGACGCAAAGTGGAAAAGTGTGCTGTGTTCTGATGAGTCCACATTTCAAATTGTTTTTGGAAATCATGGACGTCGTGTCCTCCAGACAAAAGAGGAAAAAGACCATCCAGATTTTTACCAGCGCAAAGTTCAAAAGCCAGCATCTGTGATGGTATGGGGGTGTGTTATTGCCCATGGCATGGGCAACTTACACATCTGTGATGGAACCATCAATGCTGTAAGGTACATCCAGGTTTTGGAGCAACACATGCTGCCATCCAAACAACGTCTTTTTCAGGGATGTCTCTGCTTATTTCAGCAAGACGATGAATGCTAAGACACATTCTGCACATGTTACAACAGTGTGGCTTCGTAGTAAAAGAGTGCAGGTACAAGACTGGCCTGCCTGCAGTCCAGACCTGTTGCCCATTGAAAATATGTGGTGCATTATGAAGCGCAAAATACGACAATGGAGACCCTGGACTGTTGACCAACTGAAGTCGTACATCAAGCAAGAATGAGAAAGAATTTCACCTACAAAGCTTCAACAATTAGTGTCCTCAGTTCCCAAACGCTTATTGAGTGTTGTTAGAAGGAAAGGTGATGTAACACAGTGGTAAACATACCACTATCCAAGCTTTTTTGAAACGTGTTGCAGGCATCCATTTCAAAATGACCAAATATTTGCACAAAAACAATAAAGTTTATCAGTTTGAACATTAAATATCTTGTCTTTGTGGTGTATTCAATTGAACATAGGTTGAAGAGGATTTGCAAATCATTGTATTCTGTTTTTATTTACATTTTACACGTCCCAACTTCACTGGAATTGAGGTTGTACTTTAAAAGCTGAAAAAGGTTTTATTTGCTTCACACTGCTCCATTTATTGGTGATCAGTGTTCTGTCATTCAGCTTTCTGCTCGTGAAGATGATAAATCTACTTGATGATCCACCGTACCAAAAAAAAATAAAAAATTTAAGAGGCTGAACATTGTGCTGACGTGACCAGTCCAACCCAACCCATCAACTATACATACTGTAGAGGGCGGGGGGACCTTAGCCTGTCGCAGTGAAGGTCCCCCTGCCTTCACTGCACTTGCATCATTTCGTAGCATCAGTAGCAAATCACCAAATATCGCCTCGTTTCTGCTTAAAACTGCACTCCAGTCACCAGTGACCGATAGCTAAAGTTTTTGAAGAACAATCATTTCCACATAAATTCAGCATTATTTCGTCATAAAAGACGGGGGTGGGTTGTGATCAGAGTGCGACTCTCTGAGTCTGGCTCTCTACACCCGCAGCGATCAAGGGGAATAATGTCATTACTAACCATCAGATGACAAAGTAATACTCTTAAGCAATAATTGGTGAATCGCTGCTGACGCTCCGAAATGACACATGCGCAGTGAAGGCAAGGGGACCGGTCAGACAGAGGGACCTATCAGTTAGCGACACCAGCACTGAGAGCTGCTCCTTGGACATGTTTTGGATGAATATGCATTAAATGTTTGGTCCCTCTGTGCCGGCAATAGAGTTGAAAGTTCATACTTAATTCTGTTACGTTTACACACCACTGCGCATGTGCACTCAGTATGTAACAACGGTCTGTTGAATCAGTGCATTGTTTATTTAGAATGCTAATACCGCTGTGGGCTAACCGGCTAATTAATGTTCAGAAACCCTCAGAGCAAACCACTTTTGTCACCACTGAACAGGTGAAAATGATATTAGAGGTGTCCTTTGCGTGGATACCATCTGGAGCTGATTGTGTGCGTGTTCACCTCACTAAGTGCATATAATTTTTTTAATATAAAGACTATGGATTAGCCTGGCCTTAGCCTCACCACCCTCCTCTCGCTGTAATCACTCAATGATTCCATGTGGACGGTCAAGGATGTGCTGGGTCTTACGAAACTGTTTCTTAGTGCCACATCCAATAATGCGCCAGTAAAATAAAATAAAATTTAAAAAAAAATTGTCCCAAGTGAAATGATGAATCCCAAATAGAGCTGCAATGATTAACCATTAAGTTAATCAATAACTATGTTTATGATTGATTAATTATTTTTGAGTCCCCCCCAAAATCCAGACAAATCAAGACATGTGATGGTGTCATCTGGAAAAAGATCAACATTTTTCTCAATTATCTGACAGTTTATAGGCCTAACATCTAATCACTTAATTGAGAAAATAATCCATCTGTTAAACAACAAGTCAGTAGTTGCACCCCCACCACCAAAACCTCTAAAAAGCCCACGTTGAAAAATGTCAGACTTCCTTGAACAGAAGGGCAGATTTACGGTGCACTCTCTGACATGTTTGTCCTCCCTGCAGGTCTGATGAGCGACTCGGACCATCCTTACAGCAAGTTTGAAAATGAGTAACGGCGCCGTCCCTGGGACTGTCTGTCCAGCTGCTCACCCGTCTTCTGTTTTAGCTTGGAGTCATGCCTTTTTCTGATGCAACACAAAACAGAAATACATTGATCCACACTGATCAAATTCAGGCAAATGTTTAATTTCACATTTTTTGGAACAATAAGAATCCTGATTGAAGAGTGTCTGAATTTATTCTGTTTTCCATTGCTGTGTCCTGCAAATGCTGAAGCTTGTTTTTAAAATGCTGATTTCTTTTGTGAAATAACCTGATGATTTTTTTTTTAACTGTAGTTTCACAGATTTTACACTTTGTACATTAGTATTGAGTATTATTCTACAACATACAAGCTGATCATTGTACCGTTGATGTGTATGGTGGCATGAATAAAGTTACGATACGATACACTTTATTGTCCCTTCCGGGAAATTTGTCTTAGACTCCAAGAGCTGCACAAGTAAAAAGTCAAACTGCCATGACATAATTACATAACTCATACAAATTACATAACTTAATACACACATCAGTCATACATATTGCACATCCCTAATACATATATCCAAATTACACATGCCCGTATTGCACAGCGGTCTCCCATAATAATTCATGCATATTGCACATATCTCTAAAAACACATACCCCTATTGCACAGCCATCTCCCACATATGGTTAAGGAAAATACTAACAGTGAATAAATAACACTAAAATAACAATGCCACCATGTCATTAACGCACAATCCTACTACCTATCCCAGGAACCATATTTAAGACTCTAATTGATGTGGGCACAAATGAGTTTTTAAAGCGATTCAATTTGCATTGAGGGACTCTGTATCGCCTACCAGACGGTAGTTCATACTCAGGATAGAGGATGTGGGAAGGATCTGACAAAGCTCGCTGCACTCCTTTGAGAACAGACTGTTCATACATGGACTGCAGGGAAGAGTTTCCCATCCTCCCTACTACTTTCATAGCAGTCTTCACAAGACAAGCAAGCCTAGATTTTAACTGGACAGAGAGATTACCGTACCAAGATGACATCCCATACCGGATAATGCTTTCCAAAACAGCCTGATAAAACAAAAACAAGATTTTCTGCTCAACCCCAAACGCCCTAAGTCTGCGCAGAAAATATAACCTCTGCTGTAAACGAGAGCATAAGTTATTAACATGCGTTTCCCAGCTGAACTGGTTATCTAAGTAAATGCCTAGATACCTGTAAAAGCTGACCTGATTGACTTCTTCATCATGGATTACCAGAGGGGTATGATCACCAATAGTTCACTTTTAGAACCCGATTTCACAAATTTATACGAAGAGGAAGGACTTTTGAGTATCAGTTGCATTCATGTCCTCCAGCAATGGTGGTTGGGAAAGATCTGTTGAACTCACTGGTTTTGAACATACCTTAAATTTTTGCTCGGCGTGACTCAAATTGTGGTCATCTCCAGACGTCCTCATGCAGGATCGGCACAACTTGTCCTCCAGTGTTCACACCAAGCAGGAAACATGTTAACCTGAGACATCAAGAGTGGAGTAGCCGGGTGTAAGAGCTGCCACTTGAATGCTGTGGTAAAAATGACCGGCGGGGTATGCTCAGTGCAAGGGTCTGCCTTTTTGTCTTCTAACATCTAACATATTGGTCACTGGAAGAGCCCCTGAAATACAGGTGATGATCTGAGTCCACATACAATTTAAATATAAAAAATATCACCCATTGGAGAACATTTAGAACACCTGATCTCACCATGTGGAAAATGGCTCCATTCAGCTCTACCCACAAACATTTTATTCCAAGTCTCAGCTCTCACATCATTTGAAGATGGATTTTTTTGGGGGTGGGGGTTGCAGGTTTGGCAATAGTTTGTAATCAAGTGTAATGGAGGTATTTCACCATTGTGCTGCTTGGTTCTGAGAAGAGTTAATAACATTTTCTTTGTAATCTCACTTTTGTTGTGTGGGCCGCTGAAGAGGAGGTACTACTGGCCCACCACCACCAGATGGTGCCCTGCTTGGAGTGCGGGCTTCAAGCAGGAGAGGGCGCCGGAGCCACTGGGAGTGACAGCTGTCACTCTTCATCAGCACCAGCTGTCACTCAGTCAACTATCACCATCTCCATAAAGGCCGGACTGCAACTCCACCTCCTCGCCGAGAAATTTTTTTCTGCTGAACAAAACATTGAGTAATAGTCTGAACTTCTCATTTGCAGCTGTTTTCCTGTGACGGCGTTCTTATCTGCGGTATTGGCGTTTGGTGTGGACTGCGACGGCTTCGCCTCACACCCCAAACCAGATAAGTGGTTAAACAGGAGCTGCACGAGCGTGTGATTGGAGGTGGAGGTGCTCCCTCCTTAAAGAACACAGACTGTGGGATTACTGAGTGTGCGAACTCGCACTCATCAATACTGTTTCTGTTCTCTGCCAGCAGTACCGGGTCTGACTGCTGAAGACAGTGGCCACCTGGGGCGCAGGCTTGGCGGCTCCGGTGTTCTTCAGATCCGTTGGTGGTGGAAGCTGTGTGGGATCCGGTTCTTCTCTCGCCAGACGTCTTCTATCTTCGAGCCTGCCCACACGTCACCTTGTGTATAATTGACATTCCACCATATTGTTATTGTCTGTACTTCGTTGTGCGATTCACAACATTAAATTGTTACTTTTTGGCTTATCCATTGTCCGTTCATTACCGCCCCATGTTGTGGGTCTGTGTCACGACACTTTCCCAACAACTTTGCTTCACTGTTATCTTTTTGTCTTCAGGTTGTGAGATAAGTTTTCTTTTCATCTCATAGTTTATAGTCATTATTAATTTTATGGAGAAATGTCAAGTGAGACGCTTAATAATGCTACTAACCAATGAACAGACGAGTTCATCTTTGACAGGCTTTAGGGCCAGTTTTCAGAGGTGAGGATGGACCGGTTGTCTTCCTGGGTGGTTGGAGATGTGTGACATGAGTGCATGCTCCAAGAACTGAGCAGTTATTGCAGTTTACTTTGAAAATGAAAGACAAGCTGCGAAGAATGATGCATAAAGCAAATGGCAATCGCCAGCAGTATCCACTCTTGTGACATTCATTTTATCCCCTGCTGGCCAAAGACCCAAAGGGGGATTGTGTCGTGGCAATTTCTATCTGTCCTCCCATTCATCCTGAAATCAACTCTCACACATTTACAATTTCGTGAAACTTGATGCAAGTCCTTGTTATTGGTTAGTAATACTCATCATATCATTTAAATCGGGCCTATTTTACCAGAGTTATGGCCCTTGGTTAAGAAACATGGACACTGCCAGTTTCATGAATTGGTGTTTGCATTCTAACATCAATTATCAAACACCTTGAAATGTTATCAGAATGTAGTGGGCAGTTGTACCAAAGCAGCATTTACCAGCAGGGGATATTGTGCTCTCAGAGCACTCTTGTGTCTGTTGTTTTCAGCAGTTAAAACCGGGATCTTCTTTTCGCATTGAGTAACATATTTACGCACTTTATCAGAACCATATTATTAACTTCACTCTGTTGTTTTTATTAGTCCAGGCTAAGGTCCGGAAACAAACTATTTCTCAGATTAAATTTCTTCAAAGTTACGGTGAGGTTACAGGCCTGGTTTCTCACCGACAAAGCTCACGCAGGAGTTTTGCCCAGTAAGAACCACGAACAGTGGAAGTAAACAGTTTTTATAAAAGACACCAGTAGGCGTTTGGAATGGGTGGACTTTATTCTCGCAAAACCTATCCTTATTGGCTTCCTGTAGACAGAGGGGGAAGTCCACCTTATATCTTGAAGCCTACGCATGTATGGCACATACTGAAACCTGGCTCTGTGTACTTGGCTTTAAACTAGTTAGACCCAGTTTACATGCACGTTTAAGCTAACAACGATAATTCATAAGTATGATCACTTACGTAGAGTAAAATATTTGATACCTAAACAAAATAGAAAATGAACCCACATATATCTAACAATAGTGTCTACGAGGTAAAAGAACATTATGTCTCATCGTCACCTTTTCCATGCTGGAACAACAGCTCCTTTCTTCTGGTCCATCAGGATGACACCCAACTGCCTGACCGATACAAAGACCTTTTGCTATGCCAAGAGAACAGCTTCTCCAAATAGATTTTTATTAGTGAGGTCAAAATAAATAAAGCATGTGTCCAACATGACCTCGTGTGATCCAAGTCATCATATAGATCCAGATGGGGTTTAGTATGCGCAAGTGCTGCTCAGGTACTGTTTGACACCACGTAAACATTCAGCAGTCACTCATTAATGAAGCTGCCTCAGCGGACGGCCACTTTATCTCAGTTATCCTGAAAACAAACATTCCTGCAGATTCCACAGAGTGATGGTTTGTGGCGGTCACACAAACACGACTGTGCTCTGACTCCACTGTTCTTGTGATTCTTGTGAATTAGTCATGCGGCTGCTGTAGTGCCTGCAGCACACATGATGAGATCGGAGATGATCAGCCGGCACAAAACAGCTCAGTGCTGCACAATTTAAAGATTATTTCAGCTTTCTTATCTCAAAGACCTTTTGTCATTCTGATTAATTTTTACAACTAAAAAAACATAAATATCATTGCCAGACATTGTTTCCTAAATATCTTTAACAAATAAAGTCAGCGGTTGTGATGACTTCCCTCACGATATTCAGTGTGGAAGAGTCACTCAGTTTTTGATAACTGACTACAGACCAGGGGCGTAGGTTTGCATATGGACCATAGGGACAAGTCACAACCAATATTTTGGGATGGCAAAATAGTCCCTACCAATATTTAGAATTTTTTTTATATAACAAAATCATTCACTATTTTTTTGCGAACTCGATACTATAATTTTAGTCGTCACGTTTTGTGTTTTCGACGTGCCAGAGTGACAGGGTTACCCATGTTGCAATTTCATTAGCTCACGTTCTTCTCACATGGACGTAAACAAAGCGCATCTCGTGGCAGGCAGTGCTTCATTTGTAAAGTGGGAGGTCCCGGAGCGCAGAGGATGGGTGGCTCCGGTGCAGTGTTGCCAGATGTACGATAATGATCGTATTTGTACGATAGTTTTGCCCTCTGTACGATGTACGATCAATAAATGTACGATCAATAATGGGAAAAAATCCAATATGTACGATAATTTCAGTTGGTTGCCCAAACACGCATCTCTCTCTGACACCCAAGAATCATTTTGCAGGTGTTGCACTCAGGCGGCATCAAATGCTGGCTTTGGGCGACCGGGACAGTCATTTGAAAGCCCGCCCCCTCTCTATACAAAGTAATGAGTTCCCATCCAATCTCTGCCGTGACAGGAAGATTCCCCAACCAACATCTTTTTTTTTTTTCGAAACTTTATTTCAACAAATGCAATAACAAACGAACAAAACACAAGAGCAAAGAGATATACAAGAAGAATAAAAAAAAGTTCAAGTTCCTTATGGAGGTGTCAACATTTTTTTCTGTGTTCAACAAAATCTGCACGTGTCCATGGCATCGGATGACGACAGCGACCTCGAGGTTGAATTCGACTCTTTCTAGTCTGGTAATTAACACGTTTGTGTCCCTTCACAGAAAAAAAAAATCTTTCTAGTCTGGTAGTGCATTTGCTTGTGCATTTGCGTTCTTTTTGTGCCATAGTTTCCCCATTACTATAATTACTGTTTAAAAATGTGACATAAAATTCTTTGTAAATTAAAAAAAAACGCTAAAATAGCTACGTTGTATGCGTTTTGTTTGTGTACGATAATTTCTCCCAAAATACGATCATTTTGAGGTTTTGGTACGATAGTTTCATATTTCATATCTGGCAACACTGCTCCGGTGCAGAAAAACAAGAAGGGCGGGGCGGAGGGCTTGCGAACAATGCTGTGCGCCACACTTAAAATAAACTGCACACCCACACAAACACGCACGCACACCTTCACAAATGACACTAACACCCTGCCTTTTCCTCAAAAATTACTACATTTATGTTTGCTGTCTGTCTCTGTACTTTTCTGTCACTTTTGCGCTCTTTTTCATACTTTTCCCTCGTTTCAAAAGTCACCGAACGCACTTTACCGTAATATATGCAACATATAGCATACTGTTGGAAAGCACGGGTTCTTGGCTTGCTGTCAGTGTTGAAATTTTTCAGCGTGAGGGCTTACATGAGAACTTACGGTAATGAGAATCAGCGGCGCACTAGTGTGAAACTTCCGTGTTTTTCCTCTGCGTTATGACATCACAGGCTTACGTTTACCGTAATACACCATATATATCATTGTAAAGCCCTTTTTTTTGTTGGCAAATTAGGTTGCCAGATACCTACAACTGCATTATTGATGAGAATAGATTATACATCTTGGTTGCAAAAACTTTTTTTTTTTGTTAGCTCCACAAGTATTTTTTTTTCTTGTCTTGTTCTCTCAGGTGTAGGCCTATAGAATAGATTTGTGATTTTGGGTTTGTTATTTAAGCTATTTCTTTGTCTGCCTACACACTTAATAATGTAAATAAAGTGTTAAATTATTCAGCATTATGTCGTCATATGTTATGTATTATGCTGTACTTGTGCGTCTAATGGTATGAGTGGGTTAGGGGGTGGTGGTATTGTCCCTACCAAAGCTGAGACCAAACCTACGCCCTTGCTACAGACAGTTTCCGTAAATTAAATATACAGTGGGGTAAAAAAGTATTTAGCCAGTCCCTGATTGTGCAAGTTCTCCTCCTTAGAAGGATGAGAGAGGTCTGCAATTTTCACCATTGGTACACTTCAACTGTGAGAGACAAAATGAGGGGAAAAAAATCCAGGAATCATGTCATGCTGGAAGACCCAGTCACGTTGCATCTTCAATGCACTCATTGATGGAAGGAGGTTTTGGCTTAAAATCTCATGACACATGGCCCCGTTCATTCTTCCCTTAACACAGATCAGTCGTCCGGTCCCCTTTGCAGAAAAACAGCCCCAAAGCATGATGTTTGCACCCCCATGCTTCACAGTAGATATGGTGTTCTTGGAATGCAACTCAGCATTCTTCTTCAAACACGATGAGTTGAGTTTTTACTAAAAAGTTCTATTTTGGTTTCATCTGACCACATGATATTCTCCTAATCCTCTTCTGGATCATCCATATGCTCTCTGGCAAACTTCAGACGGGCCTGGACATGTACTGGCTTAAGCATACATGCCTGGCACTGCAGGATTTGAGTCCCTCTCTGCGTAGTGTGTAGCCTTTGTTACTTTGGTCCTAGCTCTCTGCAGGTCATTCATCAGGTCCCTCCATGTAGTTCTGGGATTTTTGTTCACGTTCTCATGATCATTTTGACCCCATGGGATGACATCTTGTGTGGAGCCCCAGATCGAGGGAGATTATCAGTGGTCTTGTATGTCTTCCATTTTTTTTTTACAATTGCTCCCACAGTTGATTTATTCACACCAACCTGCTTGACTATTGTAGATTCACTCTTCCCAGCCTGGTGCACATCTACAATTTTCTTCCTGGTGTCCTTCGACAGCTCTTTGGTCTTGGCCATGGTTGAGTTTGGAGTTTGAGGCTGTGGATAGGTGTCTTTTATACAGATAACGAGTTCCAACAGATGCCATTTAATACAGGTAACAGGTGGAGGACAGAAGAACTTCTTAAAGAAGAGGTTACAAATCTGTGAGAGCCAGAAATCTTACTTGTTTGTGGGTGACCAAATACTTATTTTCCACCATAATTTACAAATAAATTCTTTAAAAATCCTACAATGTGATTTCCTGGATTTTTTTTTTTTATCATTTTGTCTGTCACAGTTGAAGTGTACCTATGATGAAAATTACAGACCTCTCTCATCTTTCTAAGTAGGAGAACTTGCACAATCAGGGACTGACTAAATACTTTTTACCCCACTGTATCATATAGCAGACAAACACAGTGATATTTGAGAGGTGAAATGAAGTTTCTACGATTTACAGAAAGTGTGTAATAATTTTTCAACACAATTTGGCAGGTGCATAATCCTTTTTGGCAGGTGCAGGGGCACCCCAACAGAAAAAATACATCAACATTTAGTGGATCCTCCTTTTGCAGAAATAACAGCCTCTAAACGCTTCCTATAGCTTCCAATGAGAGTCTGGATTCTGGGTGAAGGTATTTTGGACCATTTTTCTTTACAAAACATCTCAGGTTTGTTGGTTTCTGAGCATGGACAGCCCACTTAAAATCACACCACAGATTTTCAGTAATATTAAGCTCTGGTGGCTGAGATGGCCATTCAAGAATGTTGTACTTGTTCCTCTTGTTGAAAGATCCAGCCCCGGCGCAACTTCAACTTTGTCACTGATTCTTGAACATTGTTCTCAAGAATCTGTGACTGGAATCCATGTGACCCTCAACTTTAACAAGATTCCCAGTACCTGCACTGACCACACAGCCACACAGCATGATGGAACCACCTTCAAATTTTACTGTAGGTAGCAAGTGTTTTTCTTGGAATGCTGTGTTCTTTTTCAGCCACGCATATGTTATGTCCAAATAACTCAATTTTAGTTTCATCAGTCCACAGCACCTTATTCCAAAATGAAGCTGGCTTGTCCAAATGTGCTTTAGCATGCCTCAAGCGACTCTGTTTGTGGCGTGTAAGCAGAAAAGGCTCCCTCTGCATTACAGCATCATACAGCATCTCCTTTTGCAAAGTGCGCTGTATAGTTGAACGATGCACACTATCTGCAGCAAGATCATGTTGTAGGTCTTTGGAGCAGGTCTGTGAGTTGACTATGACTGTTCTCACCATCTGTAGGTTCTTATTGTTCCTATTGAAGCTTTAGCTTTAGACTCCCTTGTAACAAAACACTCGAGTCCACTTCTTGATTTTAACTGGTTACTTGAAAAACTTAAACAACATTACAAAAACTGAAAAGATATCCACGATTACAAGGCTTTCAAAGTCAAAAGGAGAGAGCCTGGGAAGAGAGGTCAAAAAACTATTATTATTACTATTAAATATTTATCTAACTTATGAACTTGCATCTTTTTAAATAAAAAATATTCCATCTAAAATAAACTGCATTTAGGCTCCTACATTTCCAGCCCCTAATTGTTATCAATGCCTTGAAACAATTACTCAAACTTAAATCACAAGGAGCCTAATTCTACACTTATTCGCATTATCTTACTTTAAGCTCACATAAGTCAAAACTGTATAACATTTTAACTAAGTGCATAACTATATCACTCTATCACCAATGAAAAGGATATGTGAAAGTCCATTAATCCGTCTCCGACTCTTGCAGCAGGCACAGCTTGGTTACTGGGCGCAAGAGCTCGTTGGTCCGGGTCTTGACCTTCACCTGCCGAACGAAACCTCTCCGGTCTGGAAAAGCCTCTGTGATCCTTCCAAGCGGCCAGGAGTTTCTGGGAGACGTGTCGACAATCAGCACCACGTCACCGACGCAGAAGTTCCTGTCTAGCGTTAACCATTGTTGCAGCTCTTGGAGCTGCATGAGGTACTCCCTGCACCAGTGCTTCCAGAATATGTCCGCGAGGTACTGGACCTGTCTCCATCTTTGGTTTGTGTACTGATCGTCCTTGCTGAACACTCCAGGAGGCAGCTCAGGCTTGACTTTCAGTAACAGAAGGTGATTAGGGGTAAAGGCCTTAAATCATTTATGCCAGAAGACGCCTTGGTAATGGGCCTACTGTTTATGATGGCCTCTGCTTCGCACAACAGGGTGTGGAGGCTTTCCTCATCCATCATCTGCTCTTTCACTGTGGCGTTCAGAATCTTTCTCACAGAGCGGATGAGCCGCTCCCAGGTTCCTCCGTGGTGGGAACCTGTCGGAGGGTTGAAGTGCCACTGTACACCTTTCTGTTGCAGGTGCCTTTCAATTTTGCTTGTGTTCCACTCACTTATCATTTTTCCTCATCTGGCTTTCAGCTGCTCTGAAGTTCGTCCCGTTGTCTGAATACATCTCTCTGACTTGTCCTCTTCTTGCTAGGAATCTTCTTATTGCGTTCAGGCATGCATCAGTGTCAAGCGAGGACGCAACTTCCAAGTGCACCGCTTGAACTGCGAGACAAATAAAAATGACACTGTATCTTTTTACATGTCCTCTTCCTCTTTTCACCAGGAATGGGCCGAAGTAGTCGACGCCAACTCGCGTGAATGGAGGATCGTCAGGCAGAACTCTGCATGTTGGTAAATCTGCTATGAGTTGCTTGCCGGCTGTGCCATGCATCTTCTTGCAGGCGATGCACTTAGACAACATTCTCCTGATGACTCCATTTGCTCCAGGGATCCAGAATCTCTGACGCAACTGAGCCAGCATGTGATTCCTTCCTGCATGTGCTGTTACATCATGAATGTGTCTAAGAATGAGCCTTGTGACGTGCGAGTCCTTTGGCAAGATAACTTGCTGCTTGCAGTCGTCTGGCATTGTTGCGCGGCTCAGCCTACCTCCCACTCTTATGAGTCCATCTTGTAGCACTGGGTTTAGCTTGTGAAGCGAACTACTTTTCTTGACCCTTTGTTGTTCTTTTAGCATTTCCAGATCTTCTTGGAATCCTTTCTTTTGTGCGTATTTCACAATTTCTGTCTCTACTTTTGTCAAATCTTCACAGGTAAGTCTTGTTCCTTTATATTCTTTCTTGAATCTGTGCATTCTTTGCTTGATTGATAGACTTGGTTCCGTCTTTCTGCTTGCCTTCAGTTCTTTCAGAAGATCTTTCAATCTCAGGTACCAGGCTACAGCACGCTTTAACTTCATCCAGGATGAGTAGTACAACATCAGCTGGTCCATCGGGTCCTTTAAGTCTTGCACTTGTATGGCATGAGATTGAACCTTTTTGACCTCTGGGTCATCCACATTTATCATTCCAGGATCTGGATTCTTTGGCCACTGGTCTTCCTCGCAGCACAAAAAAATCCGGTCCGGAAAGCCAGCTTTCACATTTCAACATTTCAAGAAAGCTTCAACAGACTGGCCTCGGGACACATGATCCGCCGGATTCAGGCTGGTATTGATATACCTCCACTGTGAAGCCTGAGAGTGCTGCAGGATGGCTGACACCCTATTGGCCACGAAAGTCTTGAATCTGGAGTTTTCACTGTTCAAGTACTTTAGCACAACTGTGCTATCTGTCCAATATACCGAGTCATGGAGTTCCACTTCAAGCTCTTTCTTCAGCAGCTCGTCCATCTTGACTGCAACTGAGGTCGCAGTTAACTCCATCCTTGGTATGGTCGGGGATTTCAAGGGCGCTACCCGTGCCTTCACCGTCATCAGAGAGGATTGGGTCTCACCAGCTGAGGAGCATAGTACAAGGTAGCTTGTGGTTCCATAAGCGTCTTCACATGCGTCAGCAAAGTGGTGTAGCTGAGCGAAGACTGGTGCACCAAACGCCTCCGACTTGATACATCTATCAACGTCAAACCGCTCTAGCTGTTGCAAGTCCGATGTCCACTTTGTCCATTCCTTATGACATCCTCTGGTAGGCTTCCATCCCAGCTGTACCTTTTCTGGCACAGATCTTGCAAAATTCTTTTGGCGGGCAGTACCACTGGAGCTATGAACCCCAGAGGGTCAAAGATGGAGCTCAGGAAGGAGAGCAGGCCTCTTCTGGTGTGTGGATGCTCTTTGAGGTAGATCTTGATCTTAAACTGATCCGTCTCGGCACACCACTGGATTCCCAGTGCTCGCTCCATTGGTAAATTGTCCATGTTCAAGTCAAGATCTTGAAATCCTTGTGCTCGCTCATCTTCAGGAATTGAGTTGAGCAACTTCCTGCTATTGCTTGCCCATTTGGTTAGCCGAAAACCACCTCTTGCCAGCATGCCTCGTAAGTTGGAGCACAGAGTGACTGCTGCGTCCTCATCAGCTACTGACTTGAGGCAGTTGTCCACATAGAAATTTTTCTTCACTGTGGTGGCGGCTTCTTGCCCGAATTCATCCTCAAAATCAGCTGCACACGTCTGCATGGCGTAAGTCGCAACACTTGGCGACAAGGTTGCACCAAAGGTGTGCACCATCATCTTGAAATCAGCAAACTCTTTCTGATGATTTCCTTCCAGCCACCAGAGTAGATTTGTATCTTCTTCCTTCACTGCCACTTGGTAAAACATGGCTTCCACGACTGACATAATGGCAATGTTTTCTTGCCTGAACCGTGTGAGGACCCCAACTAGCGATCTTGTCAGGCCTGGTCCCTGTAGAAGCTGCTTATTCAGCAATGTTCCTCCAAAGCTTGCTGCGCAATCAAAGACAACGCACAAGACTGGGTGTCTGACTCCATGATGGGGCAGATACCATGTTCTTCCTTCAGTCGGTTTGCATTCAGCTCTGTCGATTTGACCTGTGTAGCCTTTCTTGACAATGTCTTCCATAAATGCAACATACTCTTCAAGGTAGTCTGTGTCTTTAGTGAATCTTTTTTGGAAGTTCAGTGCATGTTGTTCTGCTACTGATCTGTTTTTTGGCATGCACAGCGATTTGTTTCTCAGTGGAAGGCAAATACTGTAATGACCATCTTTCAGTTGTGCAGACTGAGACACCATGTTCATAAATTGGTGATCTTCTTTTGACATTTCAATGTCTTCACTCTGACCTGCTTCGGGGAAATCCAGCTTGAATTGTTGATGCCAAAGCTCTTCTAGCCTGGCTACTGAGATTTGGTTAGCTGTAACTGCTGACGACTTAGTTCTCAGTCCATCGTTGCCTTCTTTAAGAGGACTGTTGACTGTCCAGCCTAACGCTGTCCTCACAGCATATGGCCCGTCATTCACGCTACTCACCACCTGAAGTGGTTCCATGGCCTTGGGAACGTTAGCTCTGATTAGCAGTCCAACTTCTGCTTCAACGGCGGGAAGCTTCACCTCCTTTAGGTGAGGCCACCTACTGACATCCTCTTGGCGCGGGATATTATCCTTTGTCACAGGAATGGCCTTCTCAGAAAACACCTCTGAAAGTTCAATAAACTGGTTACCTTCCAGGTTACTGATTTCCAGTCCTGTCACTATATGCGTATTCACCACAGACTCATTCCCCATGGTTCGCAAGGAGATGCTTATGCGGCGTCCATTCAGGTTCAGCTCATTTATTAGTGACTCCATAGCAAAGGTAGCAGAGCTGCCTGGGTCCAAAAACGCGTACGTGGTCACTATCTTGGTTCCTTTCTGTGCCTTGACTTGTACCGGAACTATGGACAGGAAGCAATCTTCTTTACCGGCCCCGGTGACACCACATAGTTCAGATGCTTGAACAAGAGCGTTGGTGACAGCTTGCTCATCTTTACTTTCTTTGTCTTTCGTCGTTTCTTCCTTTGACTCTTTAAATGTGATGTGCAGCAGAGTAGGATGTGAACGAGCACATTCTTGACATTGAGCCTTCTCTGTACAGCTGCTACTCATATGGCCATGTTTGAAGCATGCGAAGCACAGCCCTTCTCAAAAACTCAAGCTTTTCCTTATGTGCTTCTTCTTGAATCCTTTGCAGTAAAGACATGGTTTCCCATAAGCATCCACTGATTTTGTTTTGTTAGATGTTGAGCTTTCATTTTCCTTCTGGTCTTTGTTTTCTGCTGACGAAGCAACGGATGTCGTGAAAACCTTCTTGGATCTAGCTCTTGTGCTTTTGGTTTCTGTCGAATTGAATCCTTTGTGTTGGTGGTATTGTCTTTTATGTTCCCATAGAGAGGGTGTAGTAAGTACTTGACTTGCTTGTTCACAAATTCAACAAAGTCCTTGAATTTACTGTTTACTTGGAAAAACTTAAACAACATTACAAAAACTGAAAGATATCCACGATTACAAGGCTTTCAAAGTCAAAAGGAGAGAGCCTGGGAAGAGAGGTCAAAAAACTATTGCGCTCCAATCTCCTTTCTGGTTCCTACTGACCCCGCTCCCATGACAACCAAACTAAGTCACCCCACTGGTGGGTTTTTAAATGTCACAATAAAAGTCCTATCTTACTCATACACTATCAATGAAATGTACATGTGTAAATAGTATTTTAAATCTTTTTCAATCATGAAATTACAAACAATATTTATCTTACTTATGAACTTGCATCTTTTTAAATAAAAAATATTCCAAGTAAAATAAACTGCATTTAGGCTCCTACACCATCCTTCACTTCAGCTTATTATCTGAGATTTTTCTTGGCCTGCCACTTCAGATCTTAACTACAACCCCTGGGAAAAATTATGGAACCGCCGGCCTCGGAGGATGTTCATTCAGTTGTTTAATTTTGTAGAAGAAAAGCAGATCACAGACATGACACAAAACTAAAGTCATTTCAAATGGCAACTTTCTGGCTTAAGAAACACTATAAGAAATCAGGAAAAATAATTGTGGCAGTCAGTAACGGTTACTTTTTTAGACCAAGCAGAGGGAAAAAAATATGAATCACTCAATTCTGAGGACAAAATTAGTGACCCTGCCAGTGCTGAACATCGGAGTACAACCAACGTATGGACCAGACTCACGCCATATGTGTCAAAGCCAGCATGGTGCGGTCACTCACTCACTCATGCAATCACATCCAGTGTTGCCACAGTTACTTGAAAAAGTAATCCAATTACTGATTACTGATTACTCCTTGAAAAAGTAACTTAGTTACTTTACTGATTACTCAATGGTAAAAGTAACTAAGTTAGATTACTAGTTACTTTTTAGTTACTTTCCCCAGCTGCCGACAACACCACGTCAACATGACAATGATACCTGTTTTGCCAAAACTCACTTATAGTCACCCTTCTTGACTTCAATGAAAATAAATACTTGTTCTATAAAAAGTAAAATAAAGACCTCTTTCTTGACCTCATATTTAACCTGTTGACAGCACTGTAACAGTAAAACTTGCAATTTCAAACCTACATTGTTTATAAATGTAACTATTAAATTCTAACATTTTTCTAACATTTAAATTCTCTCTAAACATTTTACTTGTCAAAATTATTATTATTTTAAGCAATATTAGTAGTTGTAGTAAAAAAACGGCTTCAAAACTGGACCTTTAATCTAGGGGTGTTGTGGGGAGGGGGGCACATCCTTGCCCCACGCCCCCATTCCATCTGGATTCGCCCCTGCTTTGGCGTTTGAGCACAAAGAATGGATACATTTATTTATGCAGAAAACATGACCAGATTTACAGGTAAGAAAGTTTTATTGCGTTTTCACATCATGTGGTCATCAGAAAGACAGTTTAGGTGCATTAACACTTTTAATAGTGTTAGTTGTTGACGCGTCGCGGAGGATCAGCTGTTTTTAACGAGACGATACGGAGCGGCTCAGCTCAGAATTCTAAATAAAGGAGGGAAAAAAGTATAAAAATGTCTTTGTAAAGCTCAGTGCAGGTGTGCTGATCACCGCGCTTTAAGAGGTGAGGACGAGTCGAGCAGCTGCAAAAAAACCGCGGATGAAAAGCTCACAGCTCGCTTAAAGTGGGCAGTTCAGTCGAACCCCGACCTCCTGCCCACGGACTAAGTTTATGCTGCTATCGACCCACAATGAAAAATAATAGTAACGCACAGTGACTGGAGAAGTAACTTTAATCTGATTACTGATTTGGAAAGATTAACGCGTTAGATTACTCGTTACTAAAAAAAGTGGTCAGATTAGAGTAAGTAACGCGTTACCGGCATCACTAATCACATCTGCACCCGTTCTCCACTTCCCAGCGCTAGTGACCTCACGTGCGTGTGCATGTGTGCGTAGAGCAGAGCTGGACTGATGACGTAATCACTATGTGTGTGTGTGTGTGTGTGTGTGTGTGTGTGTGTTCACAATGGCTGAATGAGCAGCTATGTGTGCACACATGCGCGTGTGTGCCGGGGGCTACTGGACACTGCTGGCAGTGGGCCATGCTGTCCTATGCGTCAGACGCAACCTTTCCAGGGAACTTGTTAAGGATTTTATATATATATATATATATGTTATCACTGTTAAACATTTGTACCTTCGTCTTCTGTCTTATGAAAACGGTGTTGTGCTGTTTGCACTTCACCCTGAGAATGTATGTGTTATTCAACCTTGTTTTAGCTTTGTCTTCTTTCTCATGAGAACGGTGTTGTGCTGTTTTGCACCTGTCTTAACCAAGCCTGAGAATTCAATTTTGTTTTAGCACTCTGGGGTCAATCTGAGCTGGGAATGAAGGGCTGGATGTACTTATTATTATAATATAACTTTGTTTTCGCAGCCTCTTAACGACTGGGAGTAAGAGAACGTTTTTGACTGTTGTGATGTGGTGCTTAGTGTGAAGGAGTGTGAAGGACAGGACACTTCAGGCAGATGCAGAACAGCTGATAACTGCAAACAGACGAACGAGATGTGCTGACCTGTGTAAAAGAAAGTGTCCTTCCTTACAGCTGCACTTATTGACGTATGCGTTTTAATGTTACGGGAAGAACTTGTCTTGCGTCATCACCCCCACCCTTAGGACAAGTTTTTTGTTTATGTGATGAGGGCGTCTCTTAATAAAAAGAGCGGAAAAGCAGGCCAGACTTTAGTGTAGCCTTGGTGTACAGCCTGGCCGCACTCCGCGCGTAATATTTGACTTTCTGTCTCACTGGTGTTTCTTGACTCTGTTTGTCTTGTTAAGGTTAAAAATGTTTGGAGGAGAAAATACCCAACATTGACTGGGGGCTCGTCCGGGATCTCACAATACCGGAGGTGTCCAGCGGAGGTCGTCAAGTCCAGACGTAAATCTTGGCCAAGGTCCGTCGATTGATCGTGTCTGCAATTGTCGACCACCGTTGGCATCGTCTGGTTGACGAGATTTTCCCGAAGAAGACAGACAGGAAGTCGAGTCAGTGAGTAGAATTTCTTTGTAATAGTACTGAGTGAGTGGTGATCAGATCACATAAACAGTTAAATTCCGCAAGCGATGATACAGAATCGTCTGTTAATGCAAAGCAGTTAAACTCTGTAAGGAGGGTGCGGACTCCTCTGTTTATATACGCGTACCGGTAGGGGATAAAAGTGATCACATAAAACAGTTAACTCCGTAAGCGATGATACAGAATCGTCTGTTAATGAAACACAGTTAAACTCTGTAAGGAGGGCGGACTCCTCTACGGTTGCGAGGGACGCAAGTAGTTAAATTCCGGAAGGAGGATACGGACTCCTCTGTTTTAATACGTAAAGGAAATCCCGGGTAGAAATACGTGCACTGTAAAAGTAGTTAAATTTGGCAGGGACGGCGGAGTCCCCTAATGCAGGACATTAGTTAAATTTCACAGGAGGGTGAGCTCCCCTGGCATAAGATACGCGTACGATTATTAGGAGTGTTTCATGTGTAAGTAGTGTTTTGCGCAAGTGTAAATAACTGTGTGAAAACTGTGTGTGTGTAATACTTTGGACAACGTTAGTGACAACCGTGCGTGTGGAAGCAGAGGCAAGTGATTCCGCTTCCTACGGGGAGGTGAAAGGAATCAACCACACGACGGCAAATTAATTGTCACGTCCAAAGAAAGTGTGAAAACTTCAGATTTAGAACACCCTAGGTGTGCCCCCGTCTGAAGTCCAAATTATAACAAGGGATAATAAAAATGGTGGGGGTAAGATCGTCTATAAATAAGGAAAATTTATCAACCTGACGACTGGAAATTTATGGAAGCAAAAAAAATCCAGACCAACAAAAAATTGGAGACCTGGATTAATAAACATGACTTTGACGGAACGACTGAACCTGATCAGTATCACGAAGCTGAAGAAGGAGTTAGAACAGCAACATAAAGGTGATGAGAAAAAGATGCAGAAAGTAGGGGCAGATTTAGTGGCATTTTGGAGGAGGAAGCAGAGAACAGACAGAAGGAGCAGAGAAGCGACGATTAGAGAAAGCAAGGAAAAAGGAAAGCTGTAGGTAAGGCAGAAGAAGATGTGATAATTCAGCACAGAGAACAGAACAGCCTCAACAATCACCGGCCGGCTGGATCGTCGGTGACAACACACCTTTATATCCCTCTCTACCAGAGGATGACGATGTACCGCCACCACAGTATGATTTAGCAGTAAAACCTAAGGTAAAAGTGAAAAACCAGAAAAACCACAAACACGCAGTCAAGCGAAAGTGCCCACAGCCCCTCCCATGGTGGAACACAGTGACCAGGGAGGTGCCTATCCTATGGTAGAAGTACCAAATCCTCGTGCAGGAACAGCAGGACAGCGATCAACCATGCTCGTATATCGGACATGGAATGCTGATGATATCAAAGCAGCAGTCGACATGATACCATCGCCACATGTCGACATTGAGGGATTTATGCAGGATATAGAAAACATTAGAACATCTTACCACCTTAATGGACCTGAAGTCCAACAGGTGTGGATGAAAGCATGTGGCCCTAAATGGAGTCAGGTACGTGGAGACTGGAATCCTGCAGATCAACAAGGCGTACCACTGACACATGATGATCTAGTCTTGAAAACAAGAGTGGAAGCTACGATTACACGTGCAAAAGGTGTGTTAGGACCAAAGATAAATTATACTGAAATTACCAGGACAACTCAGAAAGAAGGAGAGCCATGGATAGAGTTTAGATGCAGATTTGAGAGTGTATTTAGAGTCCATAGTGGCATATTGCCAGGAACACCAGTGTATGAAAACAAATTGAAAAATGTTTCACCTGTGAAGCTGACAATGACCGATTTGATTCATGATGGCAACTCAACAGCTGTCATAACAGTAACAGGTGCCACTGAAGATGTTTTAAAATTGAGATTCACAGGTATGCCATTACATGTGTCACTTTGTAAACCATATTTGACAGAATGGCAAGAATTGGGACTGACAGTCATAACAGCTTTGTCAGCCACTGATTGGAGCAGAGTTGGACCACGAACGGAGTTCAGTCCATCAACTAAATTGTATAAAGTGCCAGTTAATGTCTCATTGGTGCTGACAGCTGGAACACACATTAATGTGTCCACTTCACAATCCTGAGTGTTTCAGTTGAGTCCTGAAGAGGATGATCTTCTCTCTTCTGTACCATCAGGATTGTGGACAACAGGTCCTTCAGACGTAGGACTGATAAAAAATGCACAACCTGTAGTTATAAGACCAAAAACAGAATACAGACCATGTGTAAGACAGTATCCATTGAAACCTGATGCAATTGAAGGAATCAGGCCGGTAATAGAGAATTTATTAACAGCAGGAGTAATAGTGCCATGTCCAGATTCACCATGTAACACACCCATATTTCCTGTAAAAAAAGGCTCCGCCCTCAGTGGGATGGAGATAGATTCAAGATCTGCAGGCAGTAAATGCTGCTGTGATTAAAAGAGCACCATGTGTACCAGATCCGCACACACTGTTAAGCTCATTGAGATTAAATTCTAGTTGTTTTTCTGTAATAGATATCAGTAATGCATTTTTTTTTTTTTTCTGTACCAGTACACCCAGATAGTCAATTCTGGTTTGCTTTTACCTTTAAAGGACAACGATATACATTTAACCGGATTACCGCAGGGTTACGCAGACAGTCCAACTATTTATTCTCAAGTCATGTCAGCATGTTTAGCCAATTTCGTTCCACCGGCAGATAGCCAACTATTAGTGTATGTTGATGACATTCTGATTGCCTCTGACACACGAGAAAACTGCATAACTGACACAGTAGCATTATTATGTTTCTTATTTGATAATGGCCACAAAGTGAGTAAAAACAAAGTTCAGTTGTGTAGGGATAAAGTAAAATATTTAGGACATGAATTATCAGCCACAGGGCGTACTATCCTGTCTGACAGGAAGGAAGCAATTTTGCACACTCCAAAACCACAAACCAAAAAGCAGATGATGTCATTTCTTGGACTGACTAATTACTGCAGGGCATGGATTCCCTGCTATGCAGAATTGACTAGTCCACTTTCTGATTTGATGTACAAGGATGATATTTCAATGTCAACCGTGTTGGAATGGAACAAAGATGCTGAGGAAGCTTTTGTAAAAGTAAAACAAACAGTGTCATCCACAGTTTTGGCACTACCAGATTATAGTAAACCATTCAAACAGTTGATTGTAAGAATAAGTTCATGACTAGTGTTTTGGTTCAAGTGTATGGCTCAAAATTGAGGCCAGTTGCCTACTACTCATCTAAATTGGATGCAGTGGCAAGTGCTCTACCACCATGTGTACAGGCTGTTGTTGCAGCCTTTATGGCTGTTCAAAGTAGCAGTAATGTTGTTCTATTCCATCAGTTGACACTGGAAGTTCCACATGCAGTTTCTGCACTTCTGTTGCAGACAAAAATGAGCCTTTTGTCCCCAGCAAGACATCTTTCGTGTATGTCCTTGCTATTATCACAACCACATCTTACGGTAGAGCGATGTACAACATTGAATCCATCCACATTGATACCCTTACCTGAGGATGGTGAGCCGCACAATTGTCTTGATGTAGCTACGGTCTGTACGAAAGCACGTCCAGACCTCCAGGACACACCCATCCCAAACAGTACAATTGTGTATGTGGATGGTTCTTCCACTGACAAAGCTTATGGACAAACACAATCTGGATATGCTGTTGTCACAAATTCAGAAGTATTGGATTCTGCTTCATTGCCATCGTCATTTTCAGCACAAGCAGCTGAATTAGTTGCTTTAACTGCAGCTTGCTATCTGTTTAAAGGTACGGCTGTATCAATTTATACAGACAGCCAGTACGCTTTCAGTACGCTGTGAAATTGCCTAACCAAATTGCTATATGCAAATGTGCGGCTCACACCAAAGGCTCTGACAGTGTTTCAAAGGAAATGACGTTGCTGACAAAACCGCAAAGGCGGCAACAGCTCTTTCTATTTTTCTCCTATATGACACCCCTCCGGATATGACCACAAAAGAAACCCATGTTGCCAAAAAAAAATATGTTTAAATGGGCAGCTATTATGAGCCATGGCGTGACGCATGTCTCATCAGGGGGTATGATATCGCAATTGCAATCTATTTTTTGTCTTTATGGGTTCGATGCATATGCAAAACAGCATTGTAGAGCATGCATGACATGTGCAAAACACAACTCACAAGGCAATTTGAGACCCCAAAGAGGTAAATTTCCAACACCACAATATCCCTTTCAAGTGGTTCATATGGATTATATACAGCTGAGTAAACATGAAGGGAAGGAATTTTGTTTAGTCATAATTGATGCCTTCTCAAAATGGGTAGAATTGTTCCCTACAAAACATGCAGGTGCACTTACAGTGGCTAAGGCATTGTGCAAAGACATCATTCCATGATTTGGAATACCAGAAACAGTCTATTCAGATAATGGAGCGCATTTTGTTAATACAATAGTGCAATACGTAGGAGAAGCGCTACAGGTCAATCTCAAAAATCATTGTGCTTATCAACCACACAGTGCCGGATTAGTGGAAAGGACAAAGGGCACATAAAAGGGCGCAATAAAAATAAGATTAAGGAAATGTATAGAAGAGACAAAACAAACCTGGATTGAATGTTGGACTAGTAAATTGTATATGAGAATAACACCAACACCATCAGGGTTAAACCATTTGAGATACTTTATGGACGGACCATATCGTCTACAATTTTGAATGGATACTAAAACAGCAGATGAGGAACAAACATTAGCAAATTTTATGAAAAAGACATTAACACAGAAAGAATATAACTTAAACACATTTACTGCAGAATAATTTTGATCTTCCACAGGACGCCTTCCAGTAGTCTAGCCAGGCAGACTGGGTGTCATCAGAGTCCAGTCCTCGTTGGGAAGGTCTATACAAGTGTGTAACAACACCAACTGCAGTAAAGATAGCGGAGAGATAACGTGGATACATCACTGTAAGATACAGCGTGTGTTGGCGGCCTCCACAGTGGAAGGGGAAGGTTGGCTACAAAGGGAGTCTATTTTAATTAGCAATAGATTGTCTCAATGCCAGTGAAGCAGGGGAGATCCTTGCACTATTAGGTGAGGGGTTAACAACACTGTATCCTAGCAATCATGACTGAACTACAGCAGACCCCGGAGCGGCGTGCTCAGCGCCGCCGCTGCCGGACTGTTGGTAGGGCAGCCGGTTGCGTTGTGATCTTAGTGTGTTTCGTGCTCCTCGGATTCCTGGCCTGGTGGAATGGAATTACGTTACTAATTGTTATGTTTGTTCACAGATACCTATATCCTCAACACACCCAGCTCTGGCGGCTAAACCGTACCCTGCTAGGGTGACAGAATGTCTTATCATACGGATGCATAATCAAACTGTATTTCGGGGGCAGCAGTTCTCAGCAAATCTGATAAGATGTAACACCACTTGCCTCAGTGCAACCACTTATATGATAGGGATTTCAACAGAGGACGTACAAGCGTGCCCAAGTGCTGCTCCATTGACTAGACTGAAGGGAAACGCAAAAATATCATCACGTTAAATTGTCATCACAACGGCCATTCCCAATTTGCTTTTACGGGACAGGGAATAAAAATGTAGGTAAAATTAAGAAACGTCTGTGTACCCAAACGTATGTTTTATCAAATAATTTAAGCCTAACCAAAACATAATATGTGGATGGTACTTATCTTCATCACATTGGACGGGGATGTAATTATACAGGCTCCTGTCCATGGGGAACGGATGAATTATGTGCTTATGTTAGTAAGTTTTTGCTACCACCTATAAATGGTACTCCGGTGTATGATGACATCTATTGGCTTTATGGTTCCAGACTGTACATGAGTCTCCCACCAAATTGGGGTGGTGTGTGTGCACCTACCCAGGTGACTGACCATACATATGTGGTAGGACCTCCACAGAGAAGAATGGCAGCACCAGACGGAGGAGATTGATATACCCAGATGTGTTACCACATGATCACATGTGGGGCTCGGATGTACTAAAGGACCAACAAATTGTGGTCTGTAGGAGATAAAATAGCACATTCATTGTTCCCCTGGATAGGAGTGGGAAAAAATTCATTAATGATTGAAACTCTGAATTATCGATTGGGTCTGTTCATGAATGTAACTAAAAAAAATAGTAGCAGCTCAAAACACTGAAGTAGATGCTTTACGTACCATGGTGATGCAAAATCGCATGGTTTTAGACTTGCTTACTGGTTCACAGGAGGAGTTTGGTTCTGCTGAACACAACATGCTGTACTTTCATCCCAGACTCATTCATTCAGGGGATATGCAGGACTGCATGGAAGAGCTGAATAAACTTAGTGATGCAATGCTAAAGACACCCTAGCCGTGAACCGGTGGAATCCCTGGTCCTGGTGACTTCAGGACCATGTTGGCAGTTACTATTGAAAATGGTGACACCAGTTATTATAGTCCTAATTCTGATTGGACTTTGCATGTGTTGTGTGATCCCTTATATCAAAACAATGGTTGGCAAAATGGTGTCAAATACATTTGTACAGTGTAATCTGGCCTTCAACAAACTATGCGCAAAATATCAAGCATTGAAACCGTCAGACCTTAGTGGAGAAAACTGTAATGGACTGTACTGAGAATTATGATGATATTGAAAGCTCACAACTCCAGTTCAACGGCTTGAACTGTTGACGTGATGAGTTAAACACACTCTTAGCCTCGAAGCTTTAGCTGAAAAAAGACAAGTGGTGTAGTCGCATAATACAGAAAAAACAGTTCATTTATACCAGTCGGTAGGAGTGATGTATTGGTGGTGGTGTGGTGATAACAGAATCTTTGACAGACTGCCACGAAAGTGTCAGGTTATTGTGCATTAATATCATTATTGTTACCCATGACCCCTGAAGACGTTACGACATATGAAGCCTCTCTTATTCCTGAGGATTGGCAGAAGGCATAGCCAGACATAGCGTAAAAAGAGATTGGAAAGGAGGTAGGAAATCCAACATATATTGACGCAATAGGAGTCCCCCGAGGAAGCCTGCGAGATAAAACTGGTTGATCAAATAGCAGCTGGATTCGAATCTTCCATCTGTGGTGGTGTTCAATAATAAAAACGTGGACAGAATAGATTAAGTTAATAAACTAACTAACTAAGCTGGGTGATGCCTACTGTATGTTTAACAGGTGATAAACAGGTGGGAAATGTAAGGATTTTATATACTATATACTATATGTATACCTGTTAACCATTTGACCTTCGTCTTCTGTCTTACTGAAAACGGTGTTGTGCTGTTTGCACTTCACCCTGAGAATGTATGTGTTATTCAACTTGTTTTAGCTTTGTCTTCTTTCATATGAGAACCGGTGTTGTGCGTTTTGCACCTGTCTTAACCAAGCCTGAGAATTCAATTTTGTTTTAGCACTCTGGGGTCAATCTGAGCTGGAATGAAGGGCTGGATTGTACTATTATTATACTATAACTTTGTTTTCGCAGCCTCTTAACGACTGGGAGTAAGAGAACGTTTTGACTGTTGTGATGTGGTGCTTAGTGTGAAGGATGTGAAGGACAGGACACTTCAGGCAGATGCAGACAGCTGATAACTGCAACAGACGCACGAGATGTGCTGACCTGTGTAAAAGAAAGTGTCCTTCCTTACAGCTGCACTTATTGAGTATGCGTTTATGTTACGGGAAGAAACTTGTCTCGTGCGTCATCACCCCCCACCCTTAGGACAAGTTTTTTGTTTATGTGATGAGGGCGTCTCTTAATAAAAAGAGCGGAAACGCAGGCCAGACTTTAGTGTAGCCTTGGTGTACAGCCCTGGCCGCACTCCGAGGTAATATTTGACTTTCTGTCTCACTGGGTTTCTGACTCTGTTGTCTGTTACAAGGTTTAAAACTGTTGGAGGAGGAAAATACCAACAGAACTTAATTCTTTTTTGTGTGTTTTTTGGCTCACTTCGGCAGCACAACGCAACTCTGGACACCGCGATGGTTGGATTATCACATGGACTTATTTTTGTGTGGTTGAGTCCAGCACACAGCAGCCATGTAAGAGGTTTTAACCACAGCTGCGTCCAGCTCCACGTCCACATCTGCACTGTGAAACACTCCTGGACCCATGTTGGAGGTGGAGATTCAGGTTTGTTAATGCTGTCACAGCCCTGGCACAACAGTTCCTATATCTCCCTACAGAGTTAAAAGGTGATGTATATTACAGCGGTGAGATCCGTTCAGCTCCGAGCCTGAGCCCTGCAATGATGCGTTACTGCGCACCACGGAAGAGGTGCAGCTGCCGTGGTATATAGAGATAGATGGAGACAATGTTCACATTATTTAAGTCACCTATGGAAGGCGTGGACACATAGCTGTACTGTAAGATCTATTGTGGATATAAAAGCCTGTTCAGATTTGTGGTGGCATGTTCACAGTAGCACACGGTGCTTTCGGTTTGATAGCTGCTGTTCACATTTACTGTACATGATAATAATTCATAATTATTATTATGATGAAGCGTGCCACATACATTTCAACAGTTCCTTTGTGCTCGGGTGTGGGTGTGTGTGTGTGTTGTGTGTGTGTGTGGGTGGTGTGTGTTTTGTGTGTGTGTGTGGTGTGTGTGGAGGGGGGGGGACATTATTATATGTGGCACATGCAGGTATACTGGCAGGCTGGCCGTGCCAGACCATCTCAAGGTTCCAGTAGTATGCGATCAAATCATTTTTGGATCCTGTTTTTGCCACCATCAGAATATTAAATTGCGGTCAGATGGTCCTCAGACTGCACATGGTGTGCCGTCGGATAGGTGTCCCATCTCGATGGCGCCAGGAGGGTTTTTGAACATAGGCATCACATTCGGGACCGCCGGCCGATTTTGACCAACTGTGTGGACTCTCGCAGATGGCTGTCAGAACGTTTTTGAACTGCAACTGGACACTTTTCGGATGTGGGCCGATTCGTCATTCTGATGCATTCTGTGTGATTCTGGCTATGTGTGATGGGGCATAAAGCTTGACTAAAGAAGGCAGTAATGATAGTGCGCCCCCTACGGTGCCTTGTGAGTATGTGGTGATTGAGAAAATTTAGAGATTGAACTGAAGACGTGATGTGAAATCCTTTTGTAATGTTACTGGAGCTCTAAAACAGACGTGGCGCTCAGTTTAAGTAACACTGCTCATCTGTTGGATTGAAGTGACGTCACACAGTGTGCCGTGGGGAGTAGAGGTGGGCGATACCGGGAATTTTGGTATTGATCCGATACCAAGTAAATACAGGCCCAGTATTGCCGAAATCGATACCGATACCAATACTTTTTCATATTTAAGCTCATAGATCCAAAGGATCCAAAAGAACCTAGGATAGAATTTCACCCAAACATTGTACGTGACAACAAAATACTTTATTAGCACAATCAACATTTTTTGTTTACAAAATATCACCAACCACAACTTAAAACAAAATCTCCTGAGGTAGAGGGCTGACAAACCACAATACAAGGGTGCGCTGCTCCGTGTTGTGTGACACAGAGCAGCGCTGGTCTTACAGACAGAGAGTAGACTTTGATGAATCTGCGTGTGCAGCAGTCAGTGCGTGCGGTGATGAGAAAAAGCTTGAGTATCATTCTTTTTTACATAAGGATTCTTCAATATCAATACCAGCATTGGTATCGATATTATTGATATTAGTATTGATCCACCCACCTCTAGTGGGGAGTACAGACCCACAGTGGGCGTCGAATTGCTTTAATGGAAATATGTCTGTATCATGTGTAACTGACATTGCCATTGGAAAAACTTGTTTTACATCTAACGCTCGTAAAAATAACAAAGAATTTGTTCTCGTGTTCAACAAGATATAATATCTGTGGCCAATGCAATTTTGTAGTGGCGAAACTTGTAATGATACTACCTGGAACCGAGCTGGTCAATCCTCCAAAACTTGTGATAAATAACAAAATGAAAGATGTAGCGTTTTAAACGTCTGCATTGAATTACCCCACTAATCAATATATGGTAAAATTTATCAAAACTATTGATCCCAGCTGTCTCTTTTGCAAAAAGCCCCCTGAAACTATTCATCACCTTTTCTGGAACTGTCCAATCACGAAAATCTTTTGGAAAGATTGTCAGCAATTTATCAGTAAATTTGATTCGGCTTTTTTTTATTTTTATTAAAATTTGAACATGTAATTTTTGGTATTCAAACGAATCTCTCCAGAAACAAAAATATTTGTCTAAAACGTATTGCTTAATACAAAAATTTTACATACACAAATGTAAATTTTCAAACACAACTTTTATTTTTCCCTGTTGTCTATAAAAGAAACTGAAATGTATTGTCTCCAGCAGCAAAGAGCTCAAATCAAAAGCAATCTTCACATATTTATTTCATTCATTTAAAAAGAAAAAAAACAAAAAAAAAGCAGAAAAGAGAAATAAAGCATCTCCATTACCAGAATGAAAAGGAGCAGATGAGAAGAACAAGTCTTATATTTTCTGCCCCTTTTACAATACAATCTTTCAACTATCCCAGCGTCATTTTTTTCAACATATTTAATAGATTGTATTTCTTTAACTTGTCAAATACCACTGGACTTATTTCATAATTATGACCATTATTAAATAGATTACATCTCTGACAGGTTTACATTTTTAAACTTAAAACATTTTATACATTATTAACAAATTACATTTTTTTTTACTTCCTTACAGCCCACTAACTTATTTTATAGTTTCATACTTACTTAATACATCTAGTTTAATACGTTTTTTAAATAATTTAAGCGACCTTAATTCTTTAATTTCTTTGTTGAGATTGTTCCATAATTTTACACCATTTACTGCAATACCTCCGTTCTTTTACTCTGGTCTGTATCTGGTTTCTAAAGACTTCTATTCCTTTCAGTTTATAACTACTTACTCTTTTCTCAAACATATTTTGACTGTTTTGTTGGTAAAGTATTTTTATTTGCTTGGTACATTGTTGTAATATTTTTCAAATCGACCAAATCACGAAATTTAAGAACCCTGACCTTAATGAACAATGGATTAGATGGATCTCTAAAACCACTGTTGCTAATCACCCTTAAAGCCCTTTTCTGCAGAATAAACAAAGGTTGTATATAAGTTGTATATGTTGATCCCCAGATTTCTACACAATAAGTTAATATGGAAAATCACTGAATTGACAATGTTAATAAACCCTAACTATTACTGAATATTTTACTTATGCCAAACAGCAATGGCTTCGCTATTTTTCTTTTATGTAATTTATGTGTGGCTTCCAGAGTGGGCAGCGGTTCCTCTCCTCCTGCAACACATTACAGGAGGGGCTGCGGGTTTGACTGACAGCGAGTTTGACCAATAGCGATAAATGTGCTCCCGGGGCGTGCACCAATGGCGGCGTGCGGGGGCGGGGCTTGGGGGGTCGAAACCAGCGCGAGGATCCCAAAAATGACATCTCGGTTGAGGTGGAGCTAGGAGCGTCTGGGATACTGAGCGAAGGGAGGAAAAGAGCTGAGTTTGTGCTTGTGAGCGCTCAGAGAGCACTTAGGACGACCGTGCCGTGGACTCTGTGGACTCGCGTGGACATGTAGCGGGGTTTGACTCTGGAAGCTGGAGTTAGTTGATGTGAGAAGTCCAGCGGCTCACTGTGTTCGTCGCGGCCGCACCGAGCGCCGCTCCGCCTCCTGCCCGCCTGCCCTCTGCGGCGATGTGCGACCTGATGTCAGCCTCTCAGCCCGTCCAGAAAATGGGCAAAATGAAAAAGTTGAGGAGAACTTTATCCGAGAGTTTCAGGAGTATAGGTAAGAAGCTCTTCCCCCGTCTTCTTTTCAACCCTTTGTGTCAGAACTGTGAGCTGAGACTGAGGGGGAGAAACTAAAAACAAAAACCAAACATCATCTTGTAAACATCGTCTATAAAGTAAACCTGAAATTAGTTTAGAATTTAATTGGTTTGGTTTCAAAACCAAACTTTCTGGCTGGACCTTCTCTTTCTTTGGCATTAACATATCTTTGAACTGTTGTTTTTTTTTTTTTTTAGAGAATCACAGTCAGTGGAAATAAGTTTTATGCTTTATTGTGCTTCTTGGAAATGGTTCTTTTTATATGCTCTTTTATAGCCAAAATACATCAAATACAAAAGTTTTTAGTTGTCAGCTTGGATTTTTTTTATTGTATTATTCTGACATAGTTTTTTTTTTAATCATTAGTCGTCAAAGTTTTATTGCTCATAAAAACTAGATGGACACTCATTGAGGGCACATACTTTGGAGAAGGAATTATTACCTCTGCTGCCCAGCAGGAGGGGGAACATCCAGCATTTCTAATTTGGTCCTGTCAAGTCTTCTTGTGATGTCATAATGCCAGACTGTTTTAAGATAAATTACAGAAATAAATAAATAAAGGAGAGATTAAATTGAATTTTGTAAATGATGAGATAATGGAAGGTCATGAGGTTATATTGCTTAGTTTGCAGGTTAATCTCCCACTGGGGTTTGTGGCAAATTTTGTGCTCTAGCAGAGAGAGAGAGAGAGAGAGAGATGAGAGCATGAGTGGAGACTGATGTGGTGCTCAGGTGTCTTCCTCACAGGGATGTTGGTTTCTCCCTTTCTTGACACCAACCAAAATTTATTCAGTTCCCCTGATCCAGGAAGTATCACTTCTAGAATTCTTTCATATTTTTTCAGGTATCCTGATTGCAGAAAAAAAAAAACCACCACAGGACATAAGTCCTGCTTAAAAAAAAAACATGTAAAAGTTTGGAGCCAAAAACCCTCAAGTTGCATTTTCAAAAGAAATGCAGCTAAAGCAACTGTTATCTGCACCTTTGTGTTTATTCCAGACTGTCACAGATAAGGGCTGCTTTTCTTTTGCATGCACAACCTGCAGCACAGGGGGAAATGCAATAGTCTTTGCAGGGATGAGTGGCCTTTCAAGCGATTCCACTTCACAGTGATGCTGGAATGCATCTGATTTATTAAGAAGAAGGAAATTAACAAAGCTGAGAAATGATAAAGGAGTTAAGTTGATGGTGCAGCAGAAAAACGATTAGCATTGACTTCTGCTGTGCTGACACTCATCTCCTATCGGCCGTTTTCACTCTCATTCAAATCAGCACATGCGAGCATCGATAAAGCTCTTTGCTGCACAGACACTTAAACAAAGCACGTTCGGAGGACCAGCTTTATTGTTTATGACCTTGTAACATTGTTGGTCCAACCTGTCTAAATTTGATACAGAGGCAAAGATGCAAACCAGACATACCAAATGAACTGGATGCAGGCACAGAAACAATTTTTTTTTTTTTTTTTTTTTTAGTTTTTTTCTTATTTACCACTGAGGGGGATGCCTTGGAATTAAAAAAAAAACAAGAGGATGTATGCGCTAACTGCTCCCTAAAAATCTGCACAAAGTGATCTGGATCAATGAATCAAAGTGGTTTTCCATTAAAATCATCTGCCCATTGTGGGAATTGCAATACATTTTTTGTGCAAGCCAAACCTTTTTACATAAATGTTACAGTAAGATTATAATGACTACCTCATCAAGGTATAGTAAACCATCTGTTACCATACATGCACTCCACTAACCACTGTGCTTTTCACTGTTGGCCCCTCATTAGCGATAAACAATATTTATTTATTTTTTACCACGAACATGTTGCTTCCATACACTTTAAACACTTGCTTCGATTTCACATTGACTACTCTGCTGTTGTCCTCTTCCCATCATGCATTATACATCGCTCATCCGTCGTGATGCAACCACACCGTCTCACCCTGTGTGGCGATGCAGCATTAACGTTATGATCAACAGTGGCATTACAATGCTCTACCGAGCTCCCAGGTTGGTGCAGATTTGAGCTGTAATTCTGCATTGTGTGGCTTTTTTTTAACCTCTGTTCAAAATTCCACTCAAATTCAAGATTTGAATTGAAATTCAAGACTCTAATTTGATTCTGGATTTTGTCCACTGTGTGCAGAATTATTAGAGCTGTATTCCATGAAGATTAATTTTATTGTTGAACAAATACAGCGTTCTCAATCAGTCCAAAATGTTTAAATATCAAAACTGAATGATTAATAAAGGAAAAGTGAGTTCTGTCTTTCTCGGGGGAGTACGTAGACACAATTATTAGGCAGCTATTGGTGTGCAGAATTATTATACAAAAAATGAATAACTAAAAATTTCCCATCTCATTTTTTAGCGTAAGTATAACATATGAAAAACTCAAAATTCAAGAAACACTGACATTTCAAAAATATTCAGTGATCAATATAGCCTCTTCTTTTCAGTAACTGCCATGTAGATTTCCATCAATGGAGTCTCAGTCTTAATCTGTTGATCAACCTTTCGTCTGCAGCAGCAACCACATCCTCCAAATTCTGTTCAGAGAGGTGAATTGTTTTCCCTCACTGTAAATCTCACATTAAGAAGGGCCCACTGGTTCTCAATGGAGTTTAGGTCAGGTGAGGAAGGGCACCCTGTGGAGTACTTGGATGCATGTGGTTGAATCTAAGTCTAAAATCATGACCTTCTTGAATGATGGAGACTTTTTCTTGTCACTTCTTGAACAAATCATCTTTGAAAAAATGGCAGTAGCTTTTGGCAGTGTACGAGGTCTATTAGAAAAGTATCCGACCTTATTTTTTTCAAAAACCATATGGATTTGAATCACGTGTGATTACATCAGACATGCTTGAACCCTCGTGGGCCATGCAGAGTTTTTCACGCCTGTCGGTTACGTCATTCGCCTGTGGGCAGTCTTGAGTGAGAGTCGTCCACCCGCTCGTCGATTTTTTTCATTGTTTAGGAATGGCTCAGAGACTGTTGCTTTGTTTGATAAAAATTTTTTTCAAAACTGTAAGGCCCAACGGATGGACACCATTCAATAAATTCATCTGGTTTCGGTAAAAATTTTAACGGCTGATGAGAGATTTTGGTCTGGTAGTGTCGCTTTAAGGACGGTCCACGGCGCCTGACGGCGATCTGCACTTCGAGGCGGCAGCGTCTCGCCGTTTTCAAGTTGAAAACTTCACATTTCCAGGCTCTGTTGACGCAGTAAGTCGTCAGAGAACAGAGACCTTTCAGAAGCAGTCGGCATGAGGAGTTTATTCGGACCTTCCATTGTTAACGGTCATTTTGTAATGAAAGAACGTGCGGGCAGAGTTGCATGTCGGGCTGGACACGACCGCGGGGTGGTCGCGGTAGGGAAAACACCTCCGTTGGAAACCTTAATGGGCAAGTTGGAACATGCCCAAGCTGTTAAACAATTTCTCAGTTACTCACTTGTGAAAGCCATTAAAAGCCGCCTGAATTCTACAAATGTTTTCAACACGGAGGTGTTTTTTCCCTGTCGCGGCGCACACAGATTTGCGAGTCGTCACGGAAACGACTCGTGCGGAATTTTGCACGTACATCTTTCATTAAAAAAATGTCCTTAAACAGTGGATGTCCGCATAAATTCCTCATGTCGGCCTCTTCTGAATCTTCTCTGTTCTCTCACGATGTCCTGGGTGAATTAAGCCTTAAATTAGGATGTTTTCAGCTCTAAACAGGCCGACGACAGCGCCTGGAAGCGCTGCAGGACATCCCGCTCCGTGGGAAGTCCTTACACCGACAGAAACACCCCATAATCTCTTATCAGCCGTTAAACTTTTCACAGAAAACCAGCTTAATTTCTCGAATAGTGTCTACTCGAATATTCCTCACAGGTCCAGAAAAAATTTTGATAAAGCAACGCGCGCCGTCTCGAGCAGCGTGTGAAACAAAGGAATTCAGCCGAGAGGGCGGGACCACATCTCACTCAAGGCCTGCCCACAGGGAAATGACGTCACCGACACGCGTGAAAAAACTCACGCATGCGCACGAGGGTTCAAGCATGATTGGTGTAATCGCATGTCATTCAAATACATATAGTTAAAAAAATAAATAAAAGGGTCGGTTTATTATCTAAGAGACCTCGTATTTATTATTTTTTTAGCCCATTTTCAACCCACAAAGGTTCAGCTGTCTTATCCTTAATAATAGCAGCCCATACCAGTACCCCTCCTTCGCCTTGCTGGCATCTGACTGGAAGAGGTGCTTGTCCATTAAGGTGTCATCACACTGTGACTGATTGAGTTCACTGATGAATAACCAATTGAAATAAATTGTCCAGTGGCAAATTGTGCCGCCTTTGTCAGTATTCGATGGATTTGGGCCTTTGATGGATGGATGATGTCACATTTCCACTCTCAACACAAAGAGCCCCAGTTTCAAGACATATATGCGCGTTGGGGTTAACTACATTTGAGCAAGATTCGCCAAGGTCTGAACACAAATGTGGCTCGAATTTGGCTCCTTTGGGAATAATGACTTCATATTTCCTCACTATGTTCATACACTAACAGCATTTTCTCCACTGTACTGACGTTCAGTCTGCCCTTGGCTACATGAACCGCTGTGCTGCATGTTGCTGCATTGGGAACTGTCCTCTTTGCCCTCATGCTGAATTCCCATGCTGTGCTGGAGCTTTGGCCAATCAGAAGCCCAGTCTGAAGCATCGGACAACCACAGGATATCATTGTATTAAACAAGCATGCAGCCACCGTGGAAGCTCTTTGTCTGATGTCCACTCAAAGTTTTTTCCAATGGACTCACCGGACATCAGCTGAGAAGTAATGCATTTTATGAATGAGAAAAGTACTTGTACAGAACAAACGGACACAAACTAATATCAAAACTTCATATAGGTTAGTCATATGTTTCCTCAATTCATTATAGTGTGACAAGCACTTTAGTGATCCATTTTAGTGATCTCATTTCATCTATCCATAAAACCTCTAAAAAAAAATAAAATAAAATAATCTGTTTTCAGACTTGTCTGAGAGGAGGTAGGTTTTCTTCTGCTAAAACATTTTCCTCAGCTTTTGAATACTTATGATCACTGCCAGTGTTCTTTCCCATCATGCACTGCGCATTTCTAGCCCATTACAGCTGCCGTGATCATCACAACTCTCGTTGGATTTACTGCACCTAATTAGTGATTTTTCAGGCTTGTTGGTCATTTCTTCCCATGCATTGAATAGATTACTGCTAGTATTGATAAATTATGCTGTTATTTATTTCATTAATTAGCTGTAAATTATTGAGTCTGGGAAGTCTGGTGCCCACAGACCTCAGCAAGGGTTTCCAGCAGCATAGAATGTAACACTTGCCGGTCACTGTAACTGTTTGGCTGCTTTTTACCTTAAATCAGAAGAAGAAGAAAAAAAATGCTTTTTCCAAGCTATACCCGGAAGAGTTGTCAAGTATTCTTGCTGCCACTCCCGATCTGAGTCCTTGAATATTGAGTATCTGCTGATACTTGTATTTTCTTAGATATTACCCTTGCACAGAACAGTCTTAGCACACTGAAGTCAATCCTGTGTCTGTGCTTCACAGTTTAACAGCTCTGTAATGCATTTAGAAAAAATACAACCTTTAATCTAAGGGGAATCTTAATGTTTTTATGTGACATTTTTCTAAACAAAATAATGTAGTAAACAAATTATGTTTTTATGTATATATGGCTTCTATCAATTCCACTTAGTGCAGCATTGAAAATGCTACCTTATTGGACAGTAAGAAGTAAGATTGGGCAATTTGATGAGTCCGTTGTCCATTGAAAATGGGTGACAGACATGGCGATGTGAAACTACTGTTGTAATGCCCCCCCACCCTGCCAAACACAAATTCCATTGTCCCTGCTAAAACAAATATACAACCCCTGGCAAAAATTATGGAATCACCGGCCTCGGAGGATGTTCATTCACTTGTTTAATTTTGTAGAAAAAAAGCAGATCACAGACATGACACAAAACTAAAGTCATTTCAAATGGAAACTTTCTGGCTTTAAGAAACACTATAAGAAATCAGGAAAAAAAAATTGTGGCAGTCAGTAACGGTTACTTTTTTAGACCAAGCAGAGGGGAAAAAAAATATGGAATCACTCAATTCTAAGGAAAAAATTATGGAATCATGAAAAACAAAAGAACGCTCCAACACATCACTAGTATTTTGTTGCACCACCTCTGGCTTTTATAACAGCTTGCAGTCTCTGAGGCATGGACTTAATGAGTGACAAACAGTACTCTTCATCAATCTGGCTCCAACTTTCTCTGATTGCTGTTGCCAGATCAGCTTTGCAGGTTGGAGCCTTGTCATGGACCATTTTCTTCAACTTCCACCAAAGATTTTCAAGTGGATTAAGATCCAGACTATTTGCAGGCCATGACATTGACCCTATGTGTTTTTTTGCAAGGAATGTTTTCACAGTTTTTGCTCTATGGCAAGATGCATTATCATCTTGAAAAATTATTTCATCATCCCCAAACATCCTTTCAATTGAATGGGATAAGAAAGTGTCCAAATATCAACGTCCATTGTGCATTATTGATGATGTAATGACAGCCATCTCCCCAGTGCCTTTACCTGACATGCAGCCCCATATCATCAATGACTGTGGAAATTTACATGTTCTCTTCAGGCAGTCCTCTTTATAAATCTCATTGCAATGGTGCCAAACAAAACTTCCAGCATCATCACCTTGCCCAATGCAGATTCAAAATTCATCACTGAATATGACTTTCATCCAGTCATCCACAGTCCACGATTGCTTTTCCTTAGCCCATTGTAACCTTGTTTTTTTCTGTTTAGGTGTTAATGATGGCTTTTCATTTAGCTTTTCTGTATGTAAATCCCATTTCCTTTAGGCGGTTTCTTACAGTCGGTCACAGACGTTGACTCCAGTTTCCTCCATTCGTTCCTCATTTGTTTTGTTGTGCATTTTCGATTTTTGACGCTTTGATGTCTTCCTTGGCCTACCAGTATGTTTGCCTTAACAACCTTCCATGTTGTTTGTATTTGGTCCAGAGTTTAGACACAGCTGACTGTGAACAACCAACATTCTTTGCAACATTGCGTGATGATTTACCCTCTTTTAAGAGTTTGATAATCCTCTCCTTTGTTTCAATTGACATCTCTCGTGTTGGAGCCATGATTCATGTCAGTCCACTTGGTTGCAACAGCTCTCCAAGGTGTGATCACTCCTTTTTAGATGCAGACTAACAAGCAGATCTGATTTGATGCAGGTGGTTAGTTTTGGGGCTGAAATTTAAGGGTGATTCCATAATTTATTCCTCAGAATGAGTGAGTCCATATTTTTTTCTCTCTGCTTGGTCTAAAAAAGTAACGTTACTGACTGCCACAATTATTTTTCCTGATTTCTTGTAGTGTTTCTTAAAGCAGAAAGTTGCATTTGAAATGACTTTAGTTTGTGTCATGTCTGTGATCTGCTTTTTTTTCTACAAAATTAAACAACTGAATGAACATCCTCCGAGGCCGGTGATTCCATAATTATTGCCAGGGGTTGTATATTTCTTGGTTAGTCCAGTGTACCAAGAAGTGCTGGCAAAGTCAAAGTGACATTGAATGAGTGCCGATACTAGCCTTTTCTTGGTTATCAGGTCGACATTCCTCGCTTGTCTATATAAGAATTTCAATTTGGCATTTGAGTTACTAATGACATTTTCAGCCATGCCAGCTCCAGATTGATCAAGTTTTGGCACCCAGGTATTTCACCTGTGTTTGACAGTTCAATATATTGCCAGCACATTGCACCTGAATGGAATTACATTTGCAGAATTTATTTTTAGTCCCGAAAAGTATTGACTCCGTTTTGCCTAAATGTAAAGATAGCTTGTTATCAATCAGCCATTCTCTGATTGATTCAAGCTCTGAGGAGAGTATTTTCTCTATACCCTCGGCATCTTTGCCCGACACGATAAGGGTAATTCCTTCAAAAGTGGACCTTTACTCAAATTGGGGGGGTTCAGTCCCTTGCCCCTTAACTATGGCCCTGTACTCTGTGTAAGCCGGAGGAAACGGCTACAACGATGCATAATTTAATGTTTTTTAAAAGTGGCGCCATGCCTGTTGTTAGAATAATAATATTATGATTATATATTTTAATAATAACAGGGCAAGACTGACACTGACAGATACATATAAGATGCACTTTCATTGAGAAACACTTAATGAGTCAACTGATGAATGTAGAATATGTTGTTCCTGGGTTTGTTTTGATGTCCTATATGCTGATCACATAAATGTGTGATGTTACTCCCTTCCTGAATCAGCTGTGTCAGTCATTTTGCAGTGACGTCCCGCCACCACAAAATGTATATTGAGGAAACACGAATGTTAGAGTGACATGTATCCACACTACTGTTTTCAGGTTGTCAAGGAAAGATGTTTCTGTTTGTTAAAATCTCCCCTCCCCTCCAAAAAAGATGAAACTTTTCTTCTTCCCAGTTTCTTTAGGTAACACACAACACAAATGTGAATCACAACGTTTTACTCTCAAGAGGTGGGACAGAAACACTGGATAAATCTCTCTTCTGTTCCTTCTTGCATTCTAATGCACAGCTCACTCACAGTTCTCATTTTTTAAACAGTTTTCTCTGTGTTGTGAGACAGCAGTATGAGGTTGTAAATGTTGCCTGGAAATCTGTCAAACTGTGTGTGTGTGTGGGGGGGGGGGGGGGGGTGTGTGTGTGTCGACCTGATAACCAAGAAAAGGCTAGTATTGGCACTCATTCAATGTCACTTTGACTTTGCCAGCACTTCTTGGTACACTGGACTAACCAAGAAATATACAACCCCTGGCAATAATTATGGAATCACCGGCCTCGGAGGATGTTCATTCAGTTGTTTAATTTTGTCATATATATATATATATATATATATCAGTCATATATTCAGTCATATTCAGTGATGAATCTCGAATCTGCATTGGGCAAGGTGATGATGCTGGAACCTTTGTTTGGTGCCATTCCAATGAGATTTATAAAGATGACTGCCTGAAGAGAACATGTAAATTTCCACAGTCATTGATGATATGGGTAAAGGCACTGGGGAGATGGCTGTCATTACATCATCAATAAATGCACAAGTTTACGTTGATAATTTGGACACTGTTCTTATTCCATCAATTGAAAGGATGTTTGGGGATGATGAAATAATTTTTCAAGATGATAATGCATCTTGCCATAGAGCAAAAACTGTGAAAACATTCCTTGCAAAAAGACACATAGGGTCAATGTCATGGCCTGCAAATAGTCTGGATCTTAATCCATTTGAAAATCTTTGGAAGTTGAAGAAAATGGTCCATGACAAGGCTCCAACCTGCAAAGTTGATCTGGCAACAGCAATCAGAGAAAGTTGGAGCCAGATTGATAAAGAGTACTGTTTGTCACTCATTACGTCCATGCCTCAGAGACTGCAAGCTGTTGTAAAAGCCAGAGGTGGTGGAACAAAATACTAGTGATGTGTTGGAGCGTTCTTTTGTTTTTCATAATTCCATAATTTTTTCCTCAGAATTGAGTGATTCCATATTTTTTTTTTCCCTCTGCTTGGTCTAAAAAAGTAACCGTTACTGACTGCCACAATTTTTTTTTCCTGATTTCTTATAATGTTTCTTAAAGCCAGAAAGTTTCCATATGAAATGACTTTAGTTTTGTGTCATGTCTGTGATCTGCTTTTTTTCTACAAAATTAAACAACTGGATGAACATCCTCCGAGGCCGGTGATTCCATAATTTTTGCCAGGGGTTGTATATTTTTTATGATTGCTAAATTGCATGTAAAATGCCAGAAGTCTGTGGGGAAATATCATAATTTACCACACTGCAAAGTGAAGCATCTTTCAGATTACTTGCTTTGGCAACAAGGCAAACTCCAAAATTCAAAGACAATTATTTTTTTTAATGACAGAAACACTGGAAAATATTAAATTGTTACATTAGGTAAACCTGTCCCATAAAACGTTAGCATTTTTGCCTGTTGAATTAAATTATAATAGTCAGTTAATTGACAGAAAGATAATAATTGTTATTTCAGTTGTAGATCACTTTTGTTGTACCACATTTATAATGCTTTAATAGTTACTTTATTTGTGCTGTTGAGCCAGTGGTACTGTGTTTGCACTTTGTTACGGTTTGCTTCTGATCTAGTCCTTTCTGTGTGGCGTTCTCTCTGGGTGCTCTGGCCTCCTCACACATCCAAAACTATGCAGATGTAGACTATGTAGACATCTCGCACAATGACTGTTGGGCCCCCATCACCCTTAATTGGAATATGTGGTTTTCAGTGGTGGATGGATGCTGGTGAGGCTTGTGTGCCACACTGCAAATTAGGGCAGAAACAGTTTAACGAGTAATTCGATTACAAAAAATGTTTGGGGGAATTCTTTGCCTTGAGGCTTTATCTATCTATCTATCTATCTATCTATCTATCTATCTATCTATCTATCTATCTATCTATCTATCTATCTATCTATCTATCTATCTATCTATCTGTCTATCTGTCTATCTGTCTGTCTGTCTGTCTGTCTGTCTGTCTGTCATGGTAGGGGTGGTGGTTAATGCACCTGGTTTCAGTTCAGAAGGCTCCGGGTTCAAATCCCACCCCTACCACATTTCACCATGTAATGTGAAGGTGCGTCAGGAAGGGCATCCGGCGTAAAACCTGTGCCAATTCAACATGCAGATCCACCTCGAATTTGCTGTGGCGACCCCGAGTGCAAACAAGGGAGCAGCCGAAGGGACTTACTTACTATAAAATGAATGATATTGACATTCTATATATGATATAATTTTCTCTTATATATAGCTCATATTGATATTATATATACCAGGGGTGGGCAACCTGTTCCAGAAAGAGCCATGAGGGTGCAGGTTTTCTTTGCAGCCACTGACTCCACCAGGTGATTTCACTGATTAACTGATTCCATCTGCTCAAAGTGATATTAATCAGTAAAATCACCTGGTGGAGTCAGTGGCTGCAAAGAAAACCTGCACCCTCATGGCTCTTTCTGGAACAGGTTGCCCACCCCTGATATATACACTCAACAAAATTATAAACGCAACACTTTTGGTTTTGCTCCCATTTTGTATGAGATGAATTCAAAGATCTAAAACCTTTTCCACATACATAATATCACCATTTCCCTCAAATATTGTTCACAAATCAGTCTAAATCTGTGATAGTGAGCACTTCTCCTTTGCTGAGATAATCCATCCCACCTCACAGGTGTCCCATACCAAGATGCTGATTAAACACCATGATTAGTGCACAGGTGTGCCTTAGACTGCCCACAATAAAAGGCCACTCTGAAAGGTGCAGTTTTATCACACAGCACAATGCCACAGATGTTGCAAGATTTGAGGGAGCATGCAGTTGGCATGCTGACAGCAGGAATGTCAACCAGAGCTGTTGCTCGTGTACTGAATGTTCATTTCTCTACCATAAGCCATCTCCAAAGGCGTTTCAGAGAATTTGGCAGTACATCCAGCCAGCCTCACAACCGCAGACCACATGTAACCACACCAGCCCAGGACCTCCACATCCAGCATGTTCACCTCCAAGATCGTCTGAGACCAGCCACTCGGACAGCTGCTGAAACAATTGGTTTGCCTAACCAAAGAATTTCTGCACAAACTGTCAGAAACCGTTTCAGGGAAGCTCATCTGCATGCTCATTGTCCTCATCGGGGTCTCGACCTGACTCCCGTTCGTCGTCGTAACCGACCTGAGTGGGCAAATGCTCACATTCGCTGAAGTTTGGCACGTTGGAGAGGTGTTCTCTTCACGGATGAATCCCGGTTCACACTGTCCAGGGCAGATGGCAGACAGCGTGTGTGGCGTCGTGTGGGTGAGCGGTTTTCTGATGTCAGTGTTGTGGATCGAGTGGCCCATGGTGGTGGTGGGGTTATGGTATGGGCAGGCGTCTGTTATGGACGAAGAACACGTGCATTTTATTGATGGCATTTTGAATGCACAGAGATACCGTGACGAGATCCTGAGGCCCATTGTTGTGCCATACATCCAAGAACATCACCTCATGTTGCAGCAGGGTAATGCACGGCCCCATGTTGCAAGGATCTGTACACAATTCTTGGAAGCTGAAAATGTCCCAGTTCTTGCATGGCCGGCATACTCACCGGACATGTCACCCATTGAGCATGTTAGGGATGCTCTGGACCGGCGTATACGACAGCGTGTACCAGTTCCTGCCAATATCCAGCAACTTCGCACAGCCATTGAAGAGGAGTGGACCAACATTCCACAGGCCACAATTGACAACCTGATCAACTCTATGCGAAGGAGATGTGTTGCACTGCATGAGGCAAATGGTGGTCACACCAGATACTGACTGGTATCCCCCCCCAATAAAACAAAACTGCACCTTTCAGAGTGGCCTTTTATTGTGGGCAGTCTAAGGCACACCTGTGCACTAATCATGGTGTCTAATCAGCATCTTGGTATGGCACACCTGTGAGGTGGGATGGATTATCTCAGCAAAGGAGAAGTGCTCACTATCACAGATTTAGACTGATTTGTGAACAAATCAGTCCAACCTTTTCCAACCTTTTTATTTTTTGCAAAAACCATATGGATTTGAATCACGTGTGATTGCATCAGCCAAGCTTGAACCTTCGCGCGCATGTGAGTTTTTTCACGCCTGTCGGTTGCATCATTCGCCTGTGAGCAGGCTTTGAGTGAGCACTGGTCTCCCCCCTCGTCGGATTTTCATTGTGAGGAAAATGTCTGAACGGCTGGAGCAGCGCTGCATCAAATTTTTCCTGAAACTGTGAGAGACAGCCAGGTGGACACCATTCGGAAAATTCAGATGGCTTTCAGGGACGATTTTATGGGCATCACACAGATTAAGGAGTGGTACAGCCGGTTTAAAGACTTTGCACAATGGCGGAGTGCGCGCCACGCTCCGAGCGGCAATCAAAAGGCTAAAACGACCAGATCATTTCCAAACTGAATGCTGTGTTGATCCGGGACGTTGTCTGACTACCAGAGAAATGGCAGAAAAGGTGGACATAGCACGTTTCCGGCACATTCCACTGTTAAAGGAGATTTTGTCATGAAAACAGGAGCGGAGGAATTCGCCATGGAGCCGCTAATGGCGCGGAACGAATCTTCCGAATGGTGGAAGAGCTGGACATGTCCTGTGAGACTTCCAACACGGAGGTGCTTTTTGTTCTGCGCCATTACGCGGCTCCGTCCTGATGCGCGAATTCTGCCGCACGTCTTTCATTACAAAATCTCCTGTAACAGTGTAATGTGTCGAAAAAGTGCTATGTCCACCTCTCTTGCCATTTCTCTGGTAGTCAGACGACGTTCTGGATCAACACAGCCTTCACTTTGGAAATGATCTGGTCGTTTCAGCCTGTTGATGGCCGCTCTAAGCGCGGCGCGCCCTCAGCCGCTGTGGGCCGTCTTTAATCAGGTTGTAATGCTCCTTAATCTGCATGATGCCCATAAGATCTTCACCACTTGGCTGTCTCTCACAGTTTCTGAAAAAATTTTGATGCAGCAAAGCGGCAGTCACTCAGCCATTTTCCTGACAATGAAAATCCGCCGAGGGGGCCGGACCACTCCTCCCACAAAGCGTGCTCACAGGCGAATGACGCAACCCACAGGCGTGGAAAAAACTCACGCATACGCACGAAGGTTCAAGCTTGGCTGATGCAATCACACGTGATTCAAATCCATATGGTTTTTGCAAAAAAATAAAAAGGTTGGATAGTTTTCTAACAGACCTTGTATATGTATATATATCCTAATCATACATCGTCTCTTTAAATAACTAAAATAGTTGACTTTACTGCCACTATCTGCTTCTCTATCATATATTAGTGTGTATTTATGTATAATGTGTGTGTTTACAGTGTTTGCAAAATACCTGTCTGCAGTCTAAATGGACTGCATTTATATAGTTCTCTTCCATCTGCATCAGACGTTCAAAGTGCTTTACAATCAGTCAATCAGTCAAGTTTTATTTCTATAGCACTTTACAACATTTTTCACTTAACCAAAGTGCTTTCCAATAGCACCAGCTAGAGATAAAATAAAAAGAACAGTACGAAAAACACAATAAGAGCATCCAAAATAGAATAAAAATAGACAAAGTGTCAAAGCAATTATGTGCAAAAAGCTGCCCTGAACAAGTATGTTTTAACTTAGCTTTAAACAGAGGCAAGCTATTAATGGACCTCAGTTCAGGAGGTAATGCATTCCACAGCTTAGGACCTACTACTGCAAAAGAACGGTCACCCCATTGTTTGGACCTGGACCTGGGAACCTCCAGAAAGTTTTGGTCAGCAGACTGAAGTGCTCTGACAGGGTTGTGTTGTGTGTTGGGGGGGTTTGGCTGGACAAGGTTGGGTTGTTTTGTGTTTATTTTCCTTCCCAGGTGATTTGGGGCTGTTCTCTGAGGAAAATGTGCTGCAGAAGAGTCTCTCTCCTCTGTTACGATGATTGGCTGCACCTGTTGCATTCTCGTGCGGCTCTCTATCAGGACAATCCACGACACCTGTGATGTTCACGTGCAGATCTGAGGACTTCCAGCTGGTACCAATGTAGTGATGAAGAACTACATTTAAACCAGCAGTGAGTTGGATAAGATTGCCGGAGAATACGACCTTGTGACGACCGTGTGGGGACGCTGAGGGCCATTTCAGAGTCTGACATCGTGCCTGTGAAGGAGGACGAGGGTGAGAGGCAAACGTTGTCAGCACATGACAGAGGTGAATATTCTGAAAAGTTTATCCGTGAATGTAAATTGGCGTTTATACGCAGCTATAAGTAATTATTGGTGGAAATTGTTTGGTGTGCTCCTCACGGCAGTGGCTTGCGGATTAATGATCCTCCACTAGCTGTGAGCAGCAGCCTCTTTGAACTAAGTTTGAAACCAGACCTAAACGTGTAGCTGATAAGTTTGCCTCTAAACAATATTTCGTAGTAATAAGTGTTGAATAATCTCATCTCTGTTCCTCCTTCGCAGAGTACAGTCTGGGAAAGTCACCTGGGGGGGTGTTGGCGGAACTCCTGAGTCCTGAACATTCGGACTCCGACTGTTGAGATGCTGAGAGAGCGCGCCCCCTTTTCACCTCACCAGAACTTAATTATCAGTGTTGCCACAGTTACTTTGAAAAAGTAATCCAATTACTGATTACTCCTTGAAAAAGTAACTTAGTTACTTTACTGATTACTCAATTGTAAAAGTAACTAAGTTAGATTACTAGTTACTTTTTTAGTTACTTTCCCCAGCTGCCGACAACAACCCACGTCAACATGACAATGATACCTGTTTTGCCAAAACTCACTTTATAGTCACCCTTTCTTGACTTCAATGAAAACAAATACTTGTTTTATAAAAAGTAAAATAAAGACCTCTTTCTTGACCTCATATTTAACTGTTGACAGCACTGTAACAGTAAAACTTGCAATTTCAAACCTACATTGTTTATAAATGTAACTATTAAATTCTAACATTTTTCTAACATTTAAATTCTCTAAACATTTTACTTGTCGAAATTATTATTATTTTAAGCAGTATTAGTAGTTGTAGTAAAAAACGGCTTCAAAACTGTACCTTTAATCTAGGGGTGTTGTGGGGGAGGGGGGCACATCCTTGCCCCACGCCCCCATTCCATCTGGATTCGCCCCTGCTTTGGCGTTTGAGCACAAAGAATGGATAACATTTATTTATACAGAAAACAGGACCAGATTTACAGGTAAGAAAGTTTTATTGCGTTTTCACATCATGTGGTCCTCAGAAAGAGCGTTTAGGTGCATTTGAGTGGAAAATAGTGTTAGTTGTTGACGCGTTGCGGAGGATCAGCTGTTTTTAACGAGACGATACGGAGCAGCTCAGCTCAGAATTCTAAATAAAGGAGGAAAAAAAGTATAAAAATGTCTTTGTAAAGCTCAGTGCAGGTGTGCTGATCACCGCGCTTTAAGAGGCGACGACGAGTCGAGCAGCTGCAAAAAAACGCGGATGAAAAGCTCACAGCTCACTTAAAGTGGGCAGTTCAGTCGAACCCCGACCTCGTGCCCACGGACCAAGTTTAATGCTGCTATCGACCCACAATGAAAAATAATAGTAACGCACAGTGACATGGAGAAGTAACTTTAATCTGATTACTGATTTGGAAAGATTAACGCGTTAGATTACTCGTTACTAAAAAAAGTGGTCAGATTAGAGTAACGCGTTACCGGCATCACTGTTAATTATTTAGTATTTCATGTATAGCACAAAGGGAGAAAAATAAATGCGTTTTCTTTTTGGAACTGCTTCTGATTATTTCATGCTGGGTTCAGTCAGATACTGGACCGCTCTTCAATCCGCGTCTTATCCATAACAGGTTGTGTGTTTTTAACAAAGTGCAATGCCATTTACAGCTTTAAAAACAAACATTAACAGTTTAAAATCAACTCTAAAACGGACTGGAAGCCAGTGCAGGGAGTAAAGTACAGGAGTGATGTGGCTGTGCTTCCTGGTGTTGGTCAACAGGCGAGCAGCATCATTCTAGACCACTTGGAGTCGGTTTAGGGAGCCTTGAGTGATACCAACATAAAGTGCATTGCAATAGTCAATCCGGGAGCTGATAAAAGCATGCATAGCCTTTTCAAGGTCCTTTTGGCTTAGAAAGGGTTTGACTTTTGCCAGGAGTCTCAGCTGGAAAAAACTGGCTCTTACCACACTGTCAATTTGTTTCTCAAATTTTAAACAGTCATCAAACAGCACACCAAGGTTCCTTACCACAGCCCTACGATAAGGAGCCAGGGAGCCAAGATCTGGGTCAGAGTCAGTTTTAGCTCCAAACAGAATACACTCTGTTTTGGCTTCACAATAATGCCTCACATTCACCCCGATGTCAGGGTGCTGCCATACAAGGCGCTCACTACACACCGGGAGCAATAGGGGATTAAAGGCCTTGCCCAAGAGCCCTTATTGATTTTTCCAGTCAGGTGGGGATTTGAACCTATGATTTTCTGGACTCAAGCCCACCTTAACCACTAGACCATCATACCCACTACCACTACCATCACAACCACTAGAATATCATAATATTCTATTCCTGTTAAAACCATTATGAATATTAAAATACGACAAACCATTTGTCCTTTATCATAGCTACATGTGTGACGTTTGCAGAAAAAAAACTGTGAAAATCAGTTTAGTATTCAGAGAGTTAGAATGGATTAAATGCGCTGCGCCTGACTGAGTGGAACAGGTTAGACGACCGGTCTAAGATGGCGGCCCCACGGTTCGTCAGTGCCATCAGGCAGCAGCAGCCAATGCGGCGTCTACGCGGCGTCTACCTGTTATGTCTATGCATACGCCAGGCCTGTAGGTGGCGCTGTAATGCTCCCACCAAAAAAGAGAGGAAGACCGAAAAGCATGCCCATAACTAATGTAAGCGCTAATCAATGTAGCAGGCGACACTATAAGTTTACAAAGCCACACGCTGAGTAAAATAAAACCTTTTTAGAGAAAGGGTCCACGCGATCTTCTGCAACGGACTTATTATGTATTTAAAGTGAAACAGTTTCTTTGTACATTTTTTTTAAAGCACAGTTTGCTCCACTGGCTGCTCTCCACCTCCCAGATAAAGCGAAAGGATGCACACTTTAAATGAATTATGTTTAACTATTCCAAAAAAAAAAGGCATGCCTATATTCAGATTTGATAAGAGTTTTATCAACAGGCTGTAGAGTTAATTTATCACTGCAGCTGTTGTGGAAACGCTGAACTCCACAGCCGTTTTTGGCTTTGTTATTCACCAAGTATCCACAGAAAACAAGGAATATTACTTTGGTTTAGATAGATAGATAGATAGATAGATAGATAGATAGATAGATAGATAGATAGATAGATAGATAGATAGCTTTTATCATCATTGTCATTACAACAACGAGATGTCCGCACACACATTCCACATACAACAGCAGTTGATCTACAATTATTACTTGTTTACCGTAATAATGGCACACATCAGAATTAGGACAACACATATACATTTGACATTGTTTATGTGCACTAAACTTGAAACAGTCCATTTCCCAATTGAGGCAATGTGAGTGTGTTTGTAGCCGCTGCAACTGTCAAGTCGCGCCGCCAGGCCAGCTTGAGAGGACGAGGCCTGCCGCAGGGAGGGAGGGGCAGGAAGAGTGATAAGAGGAGAGGCTGGAGCATGCTTGTGTCCAAGTCTGTCAGTTTATTGTCCTTATGGGTTGAGATAAGAATGGAGCCAAATAATCTCACCAGAGCCTGGATAAATTCCTCTGGAGGAAAAACAGTGGGTAGTTGACCTTGATGCCTGTAGTGTTGCAGCCGATCAGTGAAAAACACTTTTTACAGTTCCACTCACTCAGCCAAATCCCAATTATAAATTAAGAATATTCCTAATTTTGAATTAAGAATATTCACCGTTCAACTGCAAGGCACGCATCAGCTCCAAGGTGTCATCCAATTTGCGTCTGAGTTCAAGAGTCAACGCAGTCTGAGAATGCACTGCCTTGCCGACCTCGTTAATCATGACGGACAAGCGAGGGCCCGTGGTTCTTGATGCCGCCATCTTGCCAATTTTCTGGTAGATCAGGGCAGCACATAAGCCAAAAAGTACCAGCCCTGCTACCATAAGACCAAAAAAATGGTGTCAATAGTGTTGAGAGACCAGCAGATCAATTCCATGGTTAATCCAATAGTAGTCCAATAGATCCAGAATCCAATATAGTTTTGAGGAATCACAAGTCTGGTGAAGTAGGGACTTGAAGGTTAAAAGCAGAGAGATAAGGGAGAGTGGAGGAGATGCGACCGCCCTCGTCGGAGTACCAAGCTGAGAGCTGTAACTCACTATGTACGGCATGTAAAAATATACACTACACACTGAATAAATCACAGAAATAACAAGTGTAAATGAAATGTGCAATAAGAGAAAAAAAATAATGTCCTGTCCGCAGACTGAAGATTTCACAGACCACCTGGGCTTATGGTTTGGCAAAGCTCCAGAACGCTTAATAATGCAAAAAAGGAAATAATTACCTGTGAAAATGGAGAAAAAGACAGAACACCCTGAAGTTAAAAATCTACATGATGGAACAGCGACATTGTGCCATTGCATAGGGAGAGCCCTGCTACTACTGATATTATTTAAAAACACAAAAGTACTTTTTATCTGATTACTTGATTAATCGATAGAATACTCTATTCCAAAAACATTTGATAGCTGCAGCCCGACTGCAAATCGAGCAGTCACTGAAAATGATGGCAACATATTCTTTAGGTGAAACAGCTAAATTAAAGTTCATATTTTTATTATGTTCTTCATATTTCAGTCAAAGTGTTTCCCTGTTGAAAGCTGACCCACCACCAGATTTTTATTATCAAGTCATTTCTGAAGAAACCGTGATTTCTTTTAATAGAGTATATATTTGTTAGATGTCTCTGAACTACAACAAACCAGAGGTGGGACGAAGTCACTGTCAGGTCATTCTCAAGTCATCAATCTGCAAGTCCCAAGTCAAGTCAGCTTGCAAACAGTTGGTGGTAGGAGCGGGCGATATATACAATATAACCGTTTCACGTTATAAATTTGGACGATGGTAGAGATTTAGACTCCACCGACCAATCGCGGTAATGCTCGTTGATGACATCATCGTATCTTCCTCAGTGACTGAACGACTGGAAAAGGCTGCAGTCAGTGCTTTGGTCACATGCTTCATCTCCACCTCGGCAGATTAAAACTTCTCTTTGTAAGAGTGTGAAATTATGTTATTTTAACCCCCTGGAGTCGCCTGACTGAATTCCGTCATGTAAAAGCCACATGAATGAATTAAGCAATTGTCCCATTAAATTCACCAGACTGTTTCAGTGTGTTTTAAAAGTGCATGCTTCAAGCTTAAGAGTTTTTAAATTATGTTAATAGGCCTACTATAACCTGAATTATGATTAATAATTTCCACAGTGTTTTTTTTAATTTATTGTGACTTATATGGTCACATTTAGTGTGCGTATTTGCAGAAAGCCGCAGTAAACAGTCTCACATTTCCTCATTCAATTGTGCTGAGAGCTCCATCTCGGGGGCTGGGGCAGGAGAGCAGAGAAAAAAACCCTACACCTTCTGCTTTATTGTTGGTGTGGAACCCCATGACATAAGCCAATCAGGATCATCAGCCCAGGTGGTGGTGTCTCTGAGGTCTTTCTGGACAACACCACCAAAAGCAGACAAACTAACACTGCCTCCCACTGGACAGAAGCAGGAATAGTGAAATGAGATTATTCCAATGCACAAAAATACATGTCTAACAAGTCAGAGAATCCGGTGCTCAGAATTAATTATATCTGTTTTTGTTATTGTTTTTTATTTATTCATTTGTGTATTTTAATCAGTTTAGCTTTGCAAAGGGACTATATGACCCATTCAGAAACACTTCCATTATAACTTTTACACTTAAGTTTATATCGTAATATATACCGTTACCGTGAAGGGGTTCGATTTATATCGTGATATGAATTTTAAGTCATATCGCCCAGCCCTAATTGGTGGTCATTATGGCTTGAGACTTGACTTGGGACATGCTGATTCATGACTTGAGAGTGACTTGATGATGACTTTGTCCCACCTCTGCAACAAACCATATGTCATCAGTGTTGGTGAAGCCTTCAGCGAATCAGAGAAAAGCTGTTACGACAGCTTTTCTCTGACCAGTCAGCAGGTTTTAAGGTCATGTGACATGGTGACGTCATGTGGTAACAGAGAAAGTCGGACTGAAGTTCAAACCAACATGTAGAGCATTTGGTCCATTGTGCGCCACGTCAAGCTCGTGGTTTGTGGCGCTGCATCAAGTAGCTAATCTTTTGTAGCTGAAGCAGATGCAATGGGCCCAGGTGCCTGCATTCAGCTGATCTCTGCTCCCGACACTTAGTGCAGATACATGCCACTGATGAGAAACAAAACACATCACAGCTTTTAAAATAAACAAACAAAACATGCCCCCCCATAAAAAAGCTGTTTTTGATTATCAAAACAACATTTTTTTCTTTATTATGAGTGTGATCATTTTCCATCACTACAGAAATTCCTCAAACCTTCGAGGCCCTAACCTTGAATCCTGTTGAGGTCCCGACAGGTCAGACTTGTAACAGCTCCCTGATTACTATGTGTTTGTAATCCATGGTTAACTGTGTGCTGTGACATCAGCCATGAAACAGTTATGCATTTCATTTGTCTGTGGAAAGTGTTTCAGTGGATTTATCCGCCACTGCATTGTGGTTAACTTCTCTCTGGCACAGACACACTTTTCTGAGATCTTAATGTTTTCCTCCCAACTTTGATCAAAAGGTAAATTCCTCCAAGGGAGACATCGTGCATGAAAAGCAGAATTACTAATCAGGTGTTTTGGCTTTATAGTAACAGTACGAGGTCTGTTAGAAAAGTATCCGACCTTTTTATTTTTTCAAAAACCTGATGGATTTGAATCACATGTGTTTGCATGAGCCAACCTTGAACCTTCGTGCGCATGCGTGAGTTTTTTCACGCCTGTCGATTGCGTCATTTGCTTGTAAGCAGCCTTTGTGTGATGATGGGTGGAGTCTCTCGTCGTTTTTTCTTTGCAAGGAAAATGGCGGAACGACTGGAGCAGCGCGACTGCATCAGATTTTGCCAGAAACTGGGCGACAGCCAGGTGGAAACCATTCAGATTATTGAGACGGCTTTCAGTGACGATCCTATGGGTATCACACAGATTAAGGAGCGATACAACCGGTTTAAAGACAGCCGCACAATGGTGGAGAGCGAGCCACGCTCCGGGCGGCCATCAACACGCTGAAATGATCATATCATTTCCAAAGTGAACGCTGTGGTGATGCGGGACCGTCATGTGACTATCCGAGAAATTGTGGAAGAGGTGGACATCAGCACTTTTTCGGCACATTCCACTGACAGAAAATTTTGCCATGAAAAGAGTTGCAGCGAATTTCATGCCGATTGCTTTGGCACGAAGCTGATGGCGGAGCAAAAGCGTCACCGTGTTGAAGCCTCACAGGACATGTTGTGACATGCCCAGCTCTTCCACCATTTGGAAGATTCAGACGGCTTTCGGTGGCTTTTCAGTCCTGTGACTATCCGAGAAAATGAAAAATGAACCAATAAAGGAATAAATAAGGAAAAAAACAATTTCCAGTGTGTTGTCTTCGTCTTCCCAGCATTTTATGACTCACACACGGAGCGAGTTGCTGTGCTCCATTTGTTGTGTTTGCGCGTGCGCACATGTAAACAAAGAAAAGAAAAAAAACTGGCTGGCTGTGGTTCCTCTCTCTCTCTCTCTCTCTCTCTCTCTCCCTCAAACTCTGTCATCATTGTGTTATAAACCAGTCACCATTTGTTTTATTATTCATCTGTGTAGTTAATAAAATTATCTTCACGGACGATTAGTTCGTGTGCGCACGTGGAAAAAAAAGTGTTTTTACGGAACCCAGGAGACGTCACTTAAAGTGATATTTTTTTTTCTGGACATGATAATTTGTGCGCATATTTTCCTTTAATTGAGCACACGAATGAATAAAACGTGCTCTGAAATTAATAAAACGTGCACACGTTTTCCTTTAATCGAGCCCTCAAAGTAATAAAACGTGCGCACATTTTCCTTTCGTTCAAAATGAACTTTATAATATGACCTAAATTGTCATCCTCACTACGCTTCGACCTCGGCATCCTTTTTATTGTGCTTAAACTCCAGATGATGTCATGCAGCTAGAGTTCTCTATATGTCCTTGTGCACCCAAACCATGATGATGTACCCTGACCAGATCCATTTCTAATGGGGAAATGTATTACACTGTCTCCTGGTTTATTGACTAATAGTCAGCAATTATGTGTCAAGACAATATTGAGTGCACGTTTTACAAATTGTGGCCACGTTTAAGTAGATTGTGCCCTTGTTTTACTCAAATGAAAACGTGCACACAATATCATAAAATGTGCGCACGATATAAAAAAACGTGCGCACATTCCACATGCAAAACATTTTGCGATGACACTTCCACGGCTCCGTAGTTCCTCGCTCTTTCTCCCCTGAAACTCTGTCATAATTGTGTTATAAACCAGTCACCATTTGTTTTATTATACATCTGTGTAGTTAATAAATAAAATAATCTTCACGGACGATTTGTTCACGCGCGCACGTCAAAAAAAAAAAAAAAACTAAGGGGAGAGCAGCAGCAGCAGTAGCGACAAACTCTCCCCAGAGAGGAATTAAGAGTCTGACACATCAGAGGAGTAGTTTTAAGGTTGATATAAGACTGACTTTTGATTGTGCAAGTGACTTTTTTGTTACTAGCACCAGTGCAAGTAGGTTAAAAAATGTATTTCACACCTGTTACAAGCATCAGTAAATCAGGCAACAAATTACTTTGTGTGTTTAGTGCCAGAATGTCTTGTTGCACAGAGAATGAAGCAGCATTCCCTGTGTGTGTGTGTGTGTGTGTGTGTGTGTGTGTGGTGTGTGTGTGTGTGTGTGTGTGTGTGTGTGTGTGTGTGTGTGTGTGGTGTGTGTGTGTGTGTGTGTGTGTGTGTGTGTGTGTGTGTGTGTGTGTGTGTATGTTGTAATCCAAGGTTTTCTGTTCCTTGTTTTCATAGCTTTACCGGCTGTAGTGTTTCCACCTTGAATTTTTTTTTTCAGGCCTAGTGGGACACACCAAAAACCAAAACTGCCATGATGAGGTGCATAGCATAGAAAAAACATGGTGTTCAAACATTTAAATATAATGCAACACTAAGATATGAGCATAATTTTCTTTATAATTTGCAGTTGTTTGTTTGTATGTGTATGTGTGTATATATATATATATATATATATATATATATACACACACACACACACACAATTATACATTTGTTGTTGTTTACATTAATTATGAAAATCCTACTGTTTTACGTACAATTTGTATATGTTTAAAGGCCTTCTACCTATTGATTGATTGATTGATTAATCAATCATACACAATATTTTTATTAACGTCTTAACGGCATCTGCAGGAGGGTGTGCGTGTGTGCATACATGACATTTTGAGAAGCGCAGAAGTTTGCGGTAGTTTGCTTGCATGCTGTCGTCCACGAAATGTCTCCAGAGGTGTTATCAGGTTCCAAAAGCAGCGTTTTCAGTTTTAGAAGTGTTTATTTCTCGCTAGCGTTTACATAATATATGACAGAGGTTATATTTACACACAAATGAAACAGAGTTTGCAGATAGCTAGACCAGTCACTCACGTCACAGTGCCGCTCGACTCTGAAAACAAAAAAACGTGGATGTGGGAGGAAGCCGGAGCACCCGGAGAGAACCCACGCAAACACTTGGACTTAAGTAGAAACTAAACTTTTGTCAGTATTGTGAAAGCTGAAAGATTTTCAGAAATAATGCTGTCCATCTGGAAGACCATGTGTTGGAATTAAGAGGGAATGTAACTTTAATACTGCGCTGCACAACACTGGCTTGGCCTGTGTGACACAGCAAGAACAGCAACAGCTAAGCGAAGGTACAGAAAATGTATTACGGTTTGCAAATGTTAATTTGTGTTATAAATAAATAATTAAATAAATGTATAATGCGCTGAGGTTTCAATTGTTTAATTGCACTGCATGTTGACCTCACATAATGGTCTGTTCAGCAGCCAAAATAAGTTTAGGTTTCATATTTTGTCTGTTACAGTAACATTAATTAGCTCATTAGCTTCTGATCACTGTAACTAATTTTTGATTCTTCCCGCATGAAGCAGTAATGCCATGTTTGAAAAATAAATGTGACTTACACGCCAGTGTGACCTGTATATTAGTTTTTTTGTTTTATTCTCCTCCTCATAATGCATTTTTTGACCATATGCGACTTTGAAAATGTAGTAACTGTCTTTGCTTTGTGGAAAGATGCATTTTAATATTGAAAGATAACTTCGTCATCACTCACAACTATTTTCAACCTAGAATGTGTCCAAAATGTTCTTGTCAAACTGTGTTCTGACTGAGGTCATACTTCCTATCACTCCTGTTGCTTTACCTGACATGAAAACCCATATTGTAAATTAGTGGGAAATCTGTTCTCAGACAGTCATCCTTTGTATGTTTCATGAGCACAGTACCTGACAAAATTCCCCGAATTATGTCTTTCACCCATGCAGGTTTGTGATTCTTTACTTTCGTCCCTTGAGTTCATTGTAACATGTTTAGATATTATTGTTGCTTTTTCAGGCCTTTACTAAATGTAAATCTCATTTCATTCAGTTGATTTCTTCCAGTATTGTCATCCAAACAGTGATCCACATTTCTGCTCCCTTTTTCATTTGTTTAATTGTGAATATTCTATTTTCAAGGCACAGGGTAAAATTATTTGTATTGTTTTATGTGACAGTTCTCTTGTTGTGGCAAAAATGACTGTCCGTATGATACACACAAAACATTTACAGGTGCTGGGTTAAATGCTGTGGCTTAGGAGACCCCAATGCAGAGAACGACAATGATGGTAGTACAGAGCCGGTTTATTGTCAGACAGGCTCTTTCGCAATAGTTTGTCAACATGCTAAAGCCTTGGAAGTCAGGCACATAGGTCATCAATCCAACAGACAACAGTCTTTCTAAAGGAGCAGCAGACTGGTTCACCTAAAAAAAAAAAAAAAAAAGCAGGTCAATACACAGAGTTCATTTATTTCGGGCAACCAAATCCAGAAATGACAAGCAAACGCCTAAAGGCCTGGTCCCACTGGGGAGAGGATTAATTGCATATGAATTGAGTACACAACATTCAGGCATTCGTTGTCATCCTCAACAAAAGTGGCCAAAAATGAACATTTCCCAGTATGAATTACGGATATAATAATAATGTATAGCGAATATATAACGAACAATCATGGATGTATAACACGTATTGAGGACACGGATCGGACGCATTGCAATTATCACGGAAGTATTACGGGTGTATTTGAGATAATTGCGGATGTGTGCGGATGTCAGCCGACTCATACAAGCATGTTTCACAAATATTGCAGATGTTTAGCAAATATACACCGATATTGTGCACAATTCATACGCAAATCTTCCTAAATGCCCTAACACTGGAATGACAACATGGATCTGTAACAAAGAGGCAAACATTATAACACTGGTAAAATAATGCAAGTGAGCAGGAATAAACCTAGACAATTTGGCCACAAGGGACTGCTTTGGTGGTAGTGATAAAGGCAAACAAACTTGGAAGTATGGCGAAACAGGAAGGAAAGCTACATGCAGTGAAAGTGTGAGAGAAATTAAAGCAAATGCATTAGCGATAATATAACGTGAGAAATTAACCAGGGAGCACAACACATAATAATTATACACTAAGGATACATACAAGTATTAGAAAAACATGGATATTTGAAACACATGCCAAAAATGTAACCCATGATTTAAATTAACAAAGCAAAAAACATAATAAACAAAAGCAAGTCAAAGACAAGAAAATCGATCTATGCACTGTTTTAATACCTCGTCAGGATTATTTAAGTTGGCTCAGTACATTGTGCAGATTGTTGCAGCCTTGCACCTCTCCACCAGTGACCACTGGGATAGACTCTAGTCTTGACCCTTAAAAAGCAGGTACAGAAAATGGATGAATATTTATTGTCTTCAGCTCTGGTGTTGGAGCCGTGTTTCCTTTGCATTAGCCAAGTCCAACAGCTTATTATTGTCAGTAAGCACTGTTCTTCAATTATAGACTGATTTACCTTTTTTTGCTATTTGTTTTTGAAATTCAAACTACGAAGTAATTCCATATTTGTTTCCTCAATATCAAAAGAGTCTTATGTTTGTTTTTCCCCACAACTTGATCTAGTTAAAAATGCCACCAATTCAACTAATTAAATTTAATTTGTCTGAAGTATTTTTCATGAAGCAGAATCTTCAACTTTTACCAAAAAATGTTTTTATGTCATGTGTGTGAGAAGCTGGGTGAAGAACCTGTGTGTGTGTGTTTGATTCCGTAATCTTTGCCAGCAGTTAGAAATATAAAAGTGTAAATTGTCCACATTGGTTCCCCCAATTGTATGCGGATACCCAAAAACGATTCCCTTGTCATCGTAGAAATGCAATGAATAATACACCTTGTAAAGCTCATAATAAACATTGTGATTGTAGATTATTGCAAATAATATAAATCTACCAGCACAAAAATAGGATTTGATGTGAGAATATTTGCACAAGCTTTGTTCATCTGCAGTGTTATCTGTTGGACTGTATTCACTTTGAGGCTGTAATGTTGTTTCGAGTGTCTTGGTGTTCCTCAGGGAGTTTGTGTGCTGCCCCCCCCAAGAAGGTGTGGGCCATTAAACAGCTCAGGGACTGCACTGACGATGCTTCCAAATAGTCTGTAATAAATAATGTTTTTAAGAGAACTCATCTTTGAGACGTGTGTACTCACATTCTCACTAGGTAAAACATAAAAAGGAATCATTCAATCATTTATAATTCTGTCTGTGAGCAATAGCAATAACAAAACAAACAAACCTTGCTGTGTTAATAACCACGAAGAGCGGTGCAACACTGTGTAGTGTCTTTGTACTTATTACGAATATTACTGTTAAATTCAATACCGACTTTATATGTGACACGTCAACAATAACTTGCTGGTTTGGTCCATCGTAGAACATTTTTGTTGTTGAAATTTGATTGTTCCTCTGTGTATAGCTGTATTTTTACTCCTCAGCCAAAGAACGGGGAATTCAGTGGAAAGGAGCTGGGTTCCGTTCCCAGTAACACTGCTTGTCTTGTCTGTGTCCTTTGACAAGACATTTAATCTGCATTGTCTCAATCCAACGCTGTAAATGGGTGCTGGCCTTGGCTGGGGAAGTAACCTTTGATGGACTGGTGTCTTGTCCAGGGGGAATTGTCGACACTCATCTGCTTCGTGCTTCAGAATCCAGGGATAAGTGCGGGCTCTAGTGGCTCTCAGGGCTTAAATAGGACTTACTTCTTACTTCTGCAGCTAAAGCAATGATGGGTGTTATTTTACCCTGCAGCATCTGCCAGTTCAGTCTGCCATCTCTCTTTCAATAGTAATAACAGTAATAATAGTAATAATCTTTATTTATTTATTTCTTTTTTTGTCTACCAATGTGGAAACGTCCTTTCTCCTTCACCGTTTGACTAAAACACACCACATTCAATCATAACAGCATTTGCAGTACAGACAACAATAAAATACATGATTCCAGTATGAATGGTATTTATGAAATGGATGTTTTTGCATTTGGTAGGAACCTTTTTTGTGTGTAACGTGTTTTTAATTGCTATTGCAGCTTTGTAGCACCTTCCCAAAGGCAGTTTTATGAATTTGTTAAAAAGGGAATGACCAGGGACAGAAACAGTTTTCCTGGCTGGTGTTTCATATCGATACATACCAGCTCCTGCTCTGTTCTGGCAATTTTAAGTTTGTTTTTTTTTTCTGGATGGTCTGTCTTTTTTTTGGATGGTCTGTCTTTCATTGTTCCCAAGTGTCCATATCATGTGCACATATTAAAGTGAAAATTCTTTCCTACAGTTTCAATTTCAATTTATTTTCATTTATGTAGTGCCAAATCACAAAAGAGTTGCCTCAAAGCACTTCACACAGGTAAGGTCTAACCTTACCAACTCCCAGAGCAACAATGGTAAGGAAAAACTCCCTCTGAGGAAGAAACTTCAAGCAGACCAGACTCAAAGGGGTAACCCTCTGCTTTGGCCATGCTACAAACATAAATTACAGAACAATTCACGGACAAATATACAAGAAATGCTATTGGTGCACAGGACAGGAGGATCGCCAACACGAATATAACTCCCATCTCTGGATGGAGCTGCACCTTAAACAGAGAGAAAAACAGAATCGGGCATCAGAAAGACAAAAAATACTGTATAATTTGCCAGCATTAAACAACAAGAAAAACAGAGAAATACTAAGGTGATCAGTCTCTAAAAATGTGTTGTTTTTGTTGTTGTATGCATCCAATTTCCTGATTAGATGCTCATGCTGTGTTGCTTTTTTGAAAATGTATTCTGTTGGTTTTAAGTGCAACTAACTGTGAAATGTTTAAAATCTTCTGAATCTACAAAAGGCCAATCATCAATCAAGGCAATTGGAAAAGAATGATGGGAACCATGGCTGTTAACAAAAAACAGCTCCTTAGTCTTTCTTACATTAATAATCAGGGCACCATCTTCACACCTCTTAGTGAGCTTATAATTTTAACATGTATACTTATTAACGCTGTTGCATTGATATCTTCAAATCAAGTTGCGCCTTAAAGATTGGACAAATTAGGACTCTGTTCAAGCTTAAGGTCATACTCTTGGACTTATTACTCAGTGTAAGAAAATACTGTGAAGCTGTCTTAAAATTCTATGTTAAAATTGCACAAATTAGGACTTCACTGAAGTCAATTTACATGAATGCAAAATGAAGCGAAAGGGCAAAGTGACAGGGTGAAGGGAGAGTATTGGGATTGGGCCTGAAAGACATTGTGTGCCACACTTCCCAGATGGTTGGATTACCTTGGTAAAGGTGAAGTGCTCACTACCACAGATTTATATATTTATTTTAAAACAAATTTGTAAACAAAATTTGAAAGAAATAGTCCTTTAGTCTTAGTTGTTTTACTTCAACTCATTAAAAAATGGTAGCGAAAACAAATGTTAATTTATGTTTTTGTTGAGTATATATTGCTGTTGAAAGGATTATTATTAAAATTTGAAGCAGATTTTGAGATTAACCATTTTTACTAACATCTATAGAACAATAAAATAAAGCACTTGTTCAATGCTGGAGGATAAAATGACAAGGTAAAATCAACTAAAAAAACACCAATGACATGACGTACACATTAATTCAATTAATTTTTATGCAGTTACATTTTAACTAGCGCATTGCCCATGGGGATCCACAGGCTCTAGATTGGGTAGTGTTTATAAAATAGGTAGTGGACATTTTTCAAGGGTGGTAATAAACTGCAAAGTTTCTATAATGAGTTGGAATGGCATGTGGATCAAGAATGTTTTTAGAACCTTAGACATCAACAGTTTTTAGAAGAACTCAACCCTTTTATTTCCTATTAATTATATAATTTTTAAATGTTAATGTTAAATGTTAATTATTAATTATTTATAAATTGTTTAGGTTCTTGTTATCATACACACTGATTATTATCTACATTATAATAGCCATGTGGCCTCTGAGTGTGTGCGTGCATGTGCATGGCATCGATCATTCACCCTATTGACGTATCCCATAATCCCTTGCGCGCCAGAGAGTCGCTGCAGTCGAACAACATAGAGAATCCGCATGATGACAATTGTAAATGAATATTATACTACAAAAATGTAAATGTAAAGGACAATAATCAAGACGTTAAAGAGAAACTTCACTTTCCCCCAGAACGACATGATCAGGAAGCGAGCGTAGCTCACAGCAGCTCCCATTGAAAATAACAGACAACCTGTGATTCTCGCATGTTTCCATAAAATAAACACAATAACAACGTCTATAAACCCAGAGAATATATTCATGAGAGTTTTAGGCACAATATAAAAATAGTTTTATGTTGCAATGTTAATAGTGTTGTCCGTGTGCAGCTGTTAAAGTGCAGCCCAATCAGAGCGTCTCAATGCAGTTCTCAATGTTACTGAGATCTCACAGTGTGGCGACCTGTTCGAAGTTTTGCGGGATTTGAAACGTCAATAGGGCAAATGGCGAAACTGGGGAGAGTAACCGTTTTGGTATGCATTTGTATTATGGGTCAGGGATGAACGCTACGATGAATGTTACATTTTGGTGGCGTTAAGTTACTCATGGCAAAGGCAACATGACACTTAACTGAACTAACTACACATTTGAACTACAAAAACACAATAAATCAATAACACTAACAACACTGTTAAACTAACATGAACCACAATAATGACATTTAAAAACCCCAAACTCCCATGGTGCATTGCAGCACAACAGCCATTGTTCACCGTTGTTAGCTAATATTGCTAATTTCTCCAATAATATTAGTCCTATCAAATTTCCGTTTTCTCAGCGTTCACCCTTGACCCAAAATACATACATACCCAACAACAAATGTCTGCTCTCCCTTGTTTCTGTTTCTCCATGATCAAAGCCGCATGCATGCACGCACACAGAGGCCACTTGGCTGTTATAATATACATTTAAATGAGCAAATTCTTGGTTAATATGAAAAATACCCCATTGATCTATCTCGTCAATAATTACTACTGTTGCTTGCTGTTATATGTCCGTAGAAATTGTGCTATGTGGCCTTGTAACATCATAGTGTACATTATTTGATCCAGGAGGCCAGGTTCTTTGTTGCTTATTGTTCATTACTGTGCACCAAAGAATAACATTGGTGCCAAATTATATCTTCCAAGAGATACGATGAGCACACAGTCCATCAAGATTCTCGATTAAAGCTCTGTTGTTTCCAGATTTAAACTTGAGAAGTGCAATGGCATGTTCTGTGTTAATGATCCTAACTACAAAAGAATTTGGCAATTTGGAGAGTATCCTTAATTGTGCGAATAGCATTTTTGTTTTTCTTTTTTTAACGTATCCTGGGCAAACTTAAAGTGTGAATTCAACTCAAATGTTAGTCTTGTAAAAGTTGCAGAAATTTGTTTTTTACTCATGATTCAATAAAAATTATATGCAGAGTAAATGTAAAAAAAAAAAAAATTCACAATGGTTGGGTAACACTATGAGATTAAATGAAATTGTCTCAAAATTGGCAAAAATAAGTGACATATCAGTTTCACCCATTTGTGACAGTGCAGGTCCTCTGAAAGATGAAAAAAAAAATGCAATAACTTAGGGTGGTCCCTTACTTGTTTTGGGCAGTTTACAATTATGAATCAATCGGGTCGTACAGTTTAAAACATTCTGTATTTTGTTACATTGTGCCTCCAATATGGATCTTCTTCCAAAAATAAAGTCCACTGTGACACAACTCCTCCGCGCCTTTCCATGTGAAAACACGGCCACAAAGTGCTTTGCAAGGATGCCTCACTTGTTGCCATCCAAACAAAGACTCACAAAGCAGTGGCAGGCACTTCCATGCAAGGTGCTGACATGCACGTTGGAAGAAATCTGGAGTCACGTCTTGCTCAAGAAATTGCATACAGTAGCAGCCTGAGATTGGATCAAAATCTAATACAAAAACAACTGTGTTTGTTGCACCTCTTCACCTGATTTAGATGCATATTATAAAGTTAAATCTGGCAGGTGTTGTGTGGAGTCAACTTCATTATGCTGCAGTGGGCGTCTTAAATAACAACTGTGCCGAACCTGCACAGGCAAAGATTATTATCTGCTTCAATAAACACAGTGGATTCTTGAAAAATTCCTCCACTGAAATTCTGCACTGCTGGGCTCCTTTTCTGTCTTTAGTTTAGTTCTGTTCAGTTTTCAACCAGTCTGTATCTGATCTGCTGTCTTTTTTCTTTTGTTTTTTTTTCAGCTTTCAAGAAAGAGGACAGCGGCTTTGATGAGGTAAGCCAAAAACAAGTGAAATTTGCTGAGCTTGTGACCTTGCTTGGCCGCTTTGACACATGCACACACATACATATCTGCCCCATCCCACATAACCAACTTTGACTGGATTAAAAAATTTCTCTGTTGAACAAGATGGAGCAACAAAATCTGTTGTATCCACAGGCAGGGGCGTCACCATGAGACAGTTCCCCTGGGTGGCGTGGTGGTGTCAATCGCGCTACATGAAACATGCACGTTGACAGGAGAATCTTGTCTGGATGCTCAGGCTGCAGCAACTGTACCTGCATTTCGACCTAAAGCAGTGTGCTCATTTAAACATCAGGCTGTTTGAAACCTTCCAGTGTTTTGTGTGTAAACCACAGTGGCATTGCTTAATGAATAAGTGATGCACCTTCAGGAGCCTTTGTTGATGTGGCAGACGTGTCGCTGCTGTGGTTGGTTGCTAGTTGTACTCTGTCGACTTTGTCTCCTGAGATCCAACGCTTTTCTTTGAGACAGATTGAAGGACAGAAATATTTATGATGATGGCAAAAGAAACAGCTGATGGTATGTATGACAGTGAAAAATTCTCAAGTTAGCTTGTTGGTCTTGTGTGTTGCAGTTGGTGTAAGAAAAATAAGATGAGGGTTGTCCCATTAACTTATACATGAAAGCTTGTCTATAATGTGTGTGATTGTTGTTTCAAAGTTTTGTTGTTCCTAGACTTTTGGATGGATGATGGATGAATCCATCCCCTCCAGTTCCTTAAAACAACATAAAACAATAATCATAACCCAAGCTAAAGGGGTATGTAAGAAGGAGAAAATAATTACTTTTTTGTTCAGGTCGACAACCGTGTGATATAACTGAGCGCCATTGCCACTGCCATCCAGTAGATGGATCAAAATGCGTAGAACACTGCCATCTACTGGCGCCTGCTTATTTCACACGGTTGTCGAATCACAACTTAACAAACAGACTTTCTGGTTTTGCAAATGCCTTTTTTTTAACAAATGAAAAAAATGACATATTTTACAAAAGCACATTTATTTGTAAACACTCCATCACACATGTTACATTAACTTGTGTTGATTTTACATAGAAAGAATGAGTCAACCAATCAGTGAGCAGAGGCACAGTTTACCCATAATTCCTTTGGGCATTTGTGTGTTAATGTTAAAACTTCAGAATTAGTACATCTTCTTCTTTGTCTTTCGGCTGTTCCCGTTAGGGGTCGCCACAGCAGATAAATCGTTTCCATCTCACCCTGTCCTCTGTATCTTCCTCTGTCACACCAACTACCTGCATGTCCTCCCTCAGCACATCCATAAACCTCCTCTTTGGCCTCCCTCTTCTCCTCCTGCCTGGTGGCTCCATCCTCAGCATCCTTCTCCCTATATACCCTGGGTCCCTCCTCTGCACATGTCCAAACCATCTCAGTCTCACCTCTCTGACTTTGTCTCCAAACCGTCCCACCTGAGCTGTCCCTCTGATATGTTCATTCCTAATCTTGTCCATTCTTGTCACTCCCGAAGAGAATCTCAACATCTTCAGCTCTGCCTCCTGTCTTTTTGTTAGTGCCACCGTCTCCAAGCCGTACAACATAGCTGATCTCACTACTGTCTTGTAAACTTTCCCCTTCACTCTTGCTGATATTCTTCAGTCACAAATCACTCCTGCCACCTTTCTCCACCCACTCTACCCTGCCTGCACTCTCTTTTTCACCTCTATACCACACCTTCCATTACTTTGAACAGTTGACCCCAAATATTTAAACTCATCTACTTTCACCAATTCTACTCCTTGTAACTGCACTATTCCACTGGGCCCCCTCCCATTCACACACATGTACTCAGTCTTGCTTCCACTGACTTTTATTCCCCTTCTCTCCAAAGCATATCTCCACCTCTCCAGACTTAACTTGCTCTCTACTGTCACTACAGATCACAAGATCATCTGCAAACATCATCCATGTCCATGGGGACTCCTGTCTGATCTCATTTGTCAGTCTGTCCATCACCACTGCAAACAAAGGACTAAGAGCTGATCCTTGGTGTAATCCCACCTCCACCTTGAATGAGTCTGTCATTCCGACTGCGCATCTCACCGCTGTCACACTATTCTTGTACATGTCCTGCACTACCCTTACATACTTCTTTGCCACTCCAGACTTCCTCATACAATACCACAGCTCTTCTCTTGGCACCCAATCATAAGCTTTTTCTAAGTCCACAAACACACAATGTAACTCTTTCTGGCCTTCTCTGTACTTCTCCAACAGTATTCTCAGAGCAAACATTGCATCTGTAGTGCTCTTTCTCTGCATGAAACCATATTGCTGCTCATAGATCTTCAACTGTTTTCTAAGCCTAGCTTCTACTACTCTTTCACATAACTTCATGTTGTGGCTGATCAACTTTATGCCTCTGTAGTTACTGCAGCTCTGCACTTCACCATTGTTCTTGAAAATAGGAACCAGCACACTTCATTTCCACTCCTCAGGCATCCTCTCACTTTCCAAGATTTTATTAAACAATCTGGTTAGAAACTCTACTGCCATCTCTCCGAGACATTTCCATGCCTCCCCTAGAATGTCATCTGGACCAACTGCCTTTCCACTCTTCATCCTCTTCATAGCAGCCCTCACTTCTTCCTTACTAATCTCTTGTACTTCCTGATTTACTCTCACCACATCATACAGCCTTTTCTTGCGCTCATTTTATTTATTCATCAACTCTTCAAAATATTCCCTCCACCTTCTCAGCATACACTCCTCACTTGTCAGCACATAACCATGTGCATCTTTTACCACCCTAACCTGCTGCACATCCTTTCCAGCTCTGTCCCTTTGTCTGGCCAATCAGTACAAGTCCTTTTCTCCTTCCTTACTATTCAACTTCTTGTACAGCTTGCAATATGCCTTTTCCTTTGCTTTTGCCACTTCCATTTTCGCCTTACACTGCATCGTGTACTCCTGTCTACTTTCTTCATCTCTGACTATCCCAAAACGTTTTCGCCAACCTCTTTCTCCTTATGCTTTCCTGGACCTCTTCATTCCACCACCAAGTATCCTAGTCTTCCTTCCACTGTCCAGATGTCATACCCAGTACTGTCCTAGCTGTCTCCCTCACCACATCTGCAGTACTTTTCCAGTTGTTCAAAATTGTTTCCCCTACAACCAGTGCTTCTCTCACCTGCTCGCTAAATTTCAAACAACAGTCTTCCTCCTTCAGCTTCCACCATCTGATCCTTTGTTGAGCTCTCACTCTCACTCACTTCTTCTTCTTTACCTCTGAAGTCATGCTACAAACAACCATCCTATGCTGTCTAACGACACTCTCTCCTGCCACCACCTTACAGTCTCTGATTTCTTTTAGCTTGCATCTCCTATAAAGAATGTAGTCCACCTGTGTGCACCTTCCTCCACTCTTATATGTTACCCTGTGCTCCTCCCTTTTCTTAAAGTAGGTATTCACCACAGCCATTTCCATCCTTTTTGCAAAATCAACTACTATCTGTCCTTCCCCATTCCTATCATTGAAGCCATATCTACCCATTACTTCCTCATCACCTCTGTTCCCTTCACCAACATGCCCATTGAAGTCCGCTCCTATCACCACTCTTTCATGCTTGGGCACACTCTCCTCATCTAACACACTCCAGAAGTCTTCTTTCTCCTTCATCTCACAACCTACCTGTGGGGCATATGCAGTGATGATATTCATCATCACCCCTTCAATTTCCAACTTCACACTCATCACCCTGTCAGACACTCGCTTAACCTCCAACACACTTTTAACATACTCTTCCTTTAAAATGACCCCAACACCATTTCTCTTCCTGTCCTTACCATGGTACAACAACTTGTACCCACTGCCGATGCTCCAGCTCTTACTTCCCTTCCACTTGATCTCTTGCACACACAATATGTCTACCTTTCTCCTCTCCATCATATCAGCCAGCTCTCTCCCTTTACCAGTCATACTACCAACATTCAAAGTCCCCACTCTCATTTCCACCCTTCTAGTTGTCTTCTTCTCTCGCTGTTTGTGGAAACGTTCTCCTCCTCCGTCGTCTTCGCCCAGCAGTAGCCCAATGTCCACCGGCACCCTGTTGGGCAACAGCACTGGTGGCGGATGTTGTTAACCCGGGCCATGACTGATCCGGTATAGAAATTCGATTCTTAGTCTGCATAGTTGGGTTGGCTTGTTTTACACCGGATGCCCATCCTGACGCAACCCTCCTCATTTATTCGGGCTTGGGACTGGCACTCACAATGTACTGGCTGCACACCCCATGTGGCTGAGTTTTCAGAATTAGTACATGATTTTAAAATTAACAGATGTGTTTACACTTTGTACAAATGTCAGAGTTGACATTAATGCAGTTATTCTGTCTGGATTAATTTGATTTATAAATCAAAACCATGAGTCAACCTGCCTTCCTTTTCAAGACGTCTGCCTCACGGCTGGACCACTGTATGCTGTGAAGAAAAATGACGCTCCCCTACAGCAGTGGGCAGGGCACACAAAGACAGAAGCGCTGACGCATTGGCTTTGTGATCAACTTTGATTCTATCAGAAGTGTTGGCGGTGCTTAAACTCAAAACCGGCTTGTCAGTAGCTGAGAGTGTACCGGAGATGATACTGAAAATGAGCGGTTAGCTGTAGCTTCTGATAATTTTTTTTTTTTGGTGGCTTATTGGTTTATTGTTCTAAAAGATAACTTTTCAGTTAGCTGATTAGCGGTTATCAAAGCTAACGTTTTGGTTAGTGGTGCCCACCACTGATACCACGTTTGTTCAAGATTGTCAAAGATGGCTCAAGAAGTTACAGTGATGCTTCCAAACACACCTCGATTTGCTATTCAGGATTAAATGGGAAGGAATGCCACTCTGTAGAATCTGTCCATTATCCGTTTCTTTGATTTTCAAAGCCTCAGTCTGTGGCTACCAAGGCCGCTGGTGCTTAACTATAGTAGGTATATATTATGTGGAAATCACACACAGACTGAGCATGATTCTATATTTCCCAGCATGCACGCACGTCCATGCATCTCTCCGTTCCATCCATGTGCATTTGTCCACGCATACGTTTATACATACATCCATCACAATCAGGGCTTTGACCCAGAATTTTTTGCCCCAACTAATTCGTTCCAAACAGAAACAGTGCTTTAACATTTTGGGTTTTGGGTTCCACCCCAAAAATAATGTTCCCAAACTGGTTAATAGTATTCCATGTCAACTGTGGGACACTGAAAACACTGTATATGTCAGACCTGTATGTGGCGCTGTAATACTCCCACGAAAAATGAAGAAGACAAGAGAGCGCAATGGAGCAGGCAGTACAAGCGAGAACTTTTCAAAATGGGACACTGAGTAAAATGAAGACTTTTAAGAGAAAGAGGTTCCGCACTGATCCACTGAAATGGACATACTGTGTATTTAAAGAGAAGCACTGTATTTCTTGTATTTATCAAAGACACGGCGCTGTGTTGCTCTCCTCCTTGCAGAGAAGCCTACTCAAACCCACTGCTGCCCATTGATTGGCTCAGCAGCTAAAGCTACATTCCTCACATGACCATTCATACAGTTTGACTGTTTAAAAGATTAAAACCATTCACACACTGAGTAAATATAAAGTCGGATTCATCATCACAGCCTGACAATAAGACGTCTTTGTTCTGGAACATAATGTCTGGGAAATACTTTAATCATCATGGAAATTACTGAAGAAACGCAGCATTTTTAAAGAAGTCCCTTAGTGTTTGTCTGCTCAGGGTGTGTTTCTCCACTTGAACCAGAGAACCCCAGCACTTTGTCCCATCAACAAGAAAAATTAGTTATTTTCAAAGCTGAATTATATTCCAGCCAGCATTCAGCCATCTGAAGTATCTTCACTGTTTTGCTTGTGACAAAAATAAATCCCATTTGATCCACCAAGACAAAAAAAAAGGCATCATAATGACCTGAATAAATCCATTGTTTTTAAAGAAGTCCTGGGATGTTTGTCTACTCCAGGTGTTTTTCTCAGCGTGAAACACAAGACAGTAGCGCTTTGTCCCGTCAACAACAACCAAGATAAAAAACAGGCGGAAGTAAACCTCACCGGGTCTTCTTATTTTGTCATGTTTATTCATGGTTTGCAATGAACCGTTTGGGTGTAGAGCATTAATGGAGTCTGATGTCCTCACCGGGTTATTGTAAATGGAAATCTTTTCAAGAATGAAAAATTAACTGTATGAACCAGTTCGGGTCCATTGTTAAATAAATGATTCTACTCGGAACATAAAAAATTACGTTTCTGGTTTCATTTTTGTTCCTAGCAAAGTATCAAAAGTTTCTGGTTTTCGTTTTCTTGCCACAAACCAGTCCAAAGCCTTGGTCATATTGGATGGATGGCTGAACACGTACATGGAGGGTCACGCACATAGACAGAGTGTCGTTCTACATCTCCTGTCCTGGTGTGGCAGGCATGAGTTAATACCGCATATGTCCTTGTATGAAGTTAGAAAATGTAGAAAATATCTTTTTAAATTCATTTTATTTTATGTATTCATTTATTTTTTTTTGTGCCACACCTATGCGGAATACTGTGCTGACCCCTTGTGACAACAGCATGCATAAATTAAGCTTAACATCACTGGTTGTCTGCGGCTCAAGTTGTCAGGTCCCGTCTGAAAGCATGCACTAATGTCATATGTCACCACACCCACCACACCACAGAACTCTGCTGGATCCTGGATGGTTGCCATACAGGTAGTCAACCAGTGAATTTCCCACCCCTCGAAAGTAATCAAACGTAGCCATCCTCTTGTTCATGGCTGTTCCCCTCATAGTGCAAGTGATACTCATCTTAGTCTCTCTCAGCAACTGTTTGTTTGACAGAAAGTCATTCCAGTGGTGCAAAAGGAACCTCCAAAGAAACCTCGTACCAAAGGCATTTAATTATTGCCTGAATGACTCAATAAATCCGTAGCTTTCAAATATGCTGTCTCCTTATCCAACAGGGTAAAGTGCTGTTAGTAATGATACTCCTGAAAGTATAGTTAAGAGCTTTTTGACATCCTTTATGATTTTGTCTTTTTGTGACGGCATCTGTCATTAAAAAGTCCTGATCAGAACATGTCCGGCTCAGTCTGAAATTTGCTTTTTTGGAAGAGAAAAGCTTTGAGCTGTTGTACTGCAACCTCAGCTGTTGTGGTTGAGCTGGAACATTGCGTAAAACTACACTGTAAGATTTTCCCATTAAACAGACTTTGGCAAAGTCATTATTTTTTATTTATTTATTTATTTATTTATTTTTGGCAAAAGGAGACAAGTGCTCAGAATTCAGGGACTTCACATATACTTGGCATCAGGGCTGTTGTGTGTTGTGTTTATTTCTGTAATAGTGTATATAGGCCATGTTCTTGAGCTTCATGGGACTTTTCTGGTCAAACAACATCGAGCAGACCATTTGTAGAAGTCTGTGCCATGGGAATTAGCTTGTATAACTTGCTATAAATGGGCCTTGCTGCCAAGGAAGAATGTAAAGAATCTGAGAGAGAAAAAGGCTCCTTCCTGTCCTGCAGTGTGATGTTTGGAAAAGGGGGAAGAAGTTCCACCGGAATCTCAATGACTGATTACAGCTGTAGTATAGAAACAGATTTGCTTTGAAACAGCATCACGTGCATGCATTTATTCAGTGTGTCTAACGCCCCTATTCCACAGGGCACCGTTGCATTACGATCCCCTCCGATCCAGATAAAGTGCAAAAAAATGGGATGAAACGGCTTACTCAGGCTGGCTTATAAAGTTAATACCTGGCAACTGGCTTGCTTATAAAGCGCGTCCCAGGTACAGTAACTTGCTCAGAAACGAAATTAAAGCTGAACCCAGCTGCATTCTCAGCCAGAACTGCAACAAGCACTGATTTTTGGTTCAAATTTTTACCCCGATGGAGCACAATCAAACAAATACCAAGCTGTACTCCCTCGGAATCACTGTTTAAACATGTTTGAACATGACTGACACTCTTAAGATGACAAACATCCAGATGTGACTACACAATAACACTGATTTGGTGAATCAGGATAACGTTTTTGAACAACTCAAAAATTTCACTCCAATTTCAAAATCGGTGCAGATGATGGCCGCAACTACTGCATGTACCAAGTTTGTTCAAGACTGACAAAAGATGGATCAGGAAGTTACTGTGATGCTTCAAAACGCACCCCAATTTGCTATTTGGGATGAAACAAGATGAAATGGCGATGTGTGTAACAGGGGCGTAGGCAGAAATCATAAAACGGGTGGGCCCAGAAAAAAATGAGACGGGCCCAACCTTTGGGGTTGTAGGTAAGGTGTAGGTATTATAATACACCGTTTGAAAAAGTATGCCTCGTTTGGACATCGCAAGCAACGTTATCACTTAGCCTACAGTGCTGGCAAAGTGAGCACACAGATGCGACACGTCAGACACAAGTACTCTTCATGGATAATGCCAGCTGCAGTGCAGCGCCACACACACACACACACATACATTCAGTGCAAGTCTGGTAGCCTACTTGGCTCAGCCTAAACCCAAAACGTCAGTAGTTATTTAAATAAGGCATTGTTTCAAAAATGAATTCCAAGTTTAATGATGAACACATCTCAGCCAACTGCACAGACGCTGTGTGCACAGTTACACAGACGCAAAGTGTCAGACACAAGCACCCCATGGACAGTGCAAGCAGCAACGCAATGCTTAGTCATGTAAAGTCCTTTAAAATAAAAATTAAAAATATATCCACAACATGAAAACAGGTTGGCTCAGCGGCCAAATTAAAAACCATCAGAACGGACACCAACATGATTCGTGGCAGTTGCAATATAATATTAACAATAAGGCCTATTTAGAAGAAAAAAGTAATTAATGGTCTCACACTTACATTTGATGAATCCTTTTAATGCTACAGCAGGAGACGATGGGGTTTTTGTTGAACTCTCTTATCACGTCATCATAGTCCAACGATTCGGTCAGTTCTCTTTCAAGGGAAAGCACGGAGAGTGCATTCAGTCTGTGAGTCAACATGGATGTTCTGGTGGACGTTTTTATCCACGAAGTAGTCAGCGCTATTCTTTGCAATTACTATAGATGTTTTAAGGCTGTAAAACCCCTCACTACACACTTTTCTCAAACAGGCATTAACATTTTCTCACTTTTCTCTCCTGTGTAAACACTCTCTTTTTTCTTCTGGGTGAGAAGATTATAAACAGACATACGCAGAACACAATGTGCGTGCTCTCCCCTCGCTCACTGCCTCCGGAGGTACGGATGCAGGACCCGCAAAGAATCCAAGTCCTCTCTCGGTGGTCACGGAGCTCTGCGGCTGCGGTCAACATCCGGATCAAAACAGCGAGCGTATCTCTGGACCTGTTGCCAGATTTGGAGCAATTCCGCACAGCAGACAGGAGGAGGTGGCCCGCTGCTGCATGTACCGAGCCCGCAGAAAGTGCATCGGAGGCAGTGAGAGCAATCGCAGTGATGCCGACCGGTGCCGCGAACGGCCCGCCTGATAAGGACGCAGAACACAATGCGCCGTTTAAAAAAAAAAAGCATGCAAAATTGCACTAAGAAATCCGCGAAAGGTGAACCGCGTTATAGCAAGGGACCACTGTACTCTGAAAATGAATGAATAAGTATCACAGAAGATGAACCAGATTTTTTGGCAAAATGTATTAATTGTCGCTCAGTGCTAATGCAATACCATATCATAGGAATACAATGAGGCAACAACAGGTGAATGTCTCATTGGATGGGGCGGGCCTGGCTGACAAGTGGGCGGGCCCAGGCCCATCCAGGCCCACCCTTGGCTACACGTAAGGTGTGTAATAGGGGTATAAGAGAAAGTTTGTTTGCCTTGTGTGCCTGTTGGACTGATTATTATGGCACATCAGAAACTATGTGCCTGTTTAAACCATGGATGGACAGTCAAACATCTGAGTTACATTCAGACAGCATAACCTCCTTCAGCCATGCAAAACCTCCTTCTCTTCTTTTGTAGCTTGAGTCTTGACTTTTAAGTTGTCTTCCAATCACCTGCTCAGTTTTGTTAAAACCATATTCTTGATGTTTATGCAGCAAGGAACATACCACTTCCATGTTGGAACACAGCATTTTCAGCTTCTTTTGCAAAACCCAGACCCAATACACGAAGGCCCTGATTTATGAAGATCAGGTACAATGAGGCGTACTAAACTATGCAGGCATTCTAAAATTTTGAATGTTGGGTTGGTGAATGTTTTGTGGGTGATTTACTAAGAATGTGTGTGCACATGACAGCAGGTGTTAATCTGAACATGAAACTCAATCAGCCAATTGCAGGTGTATGCAAAATAAGAAATGTTATTTATTGAACATTTACCAAATCAAAAATGAATGTGCCTTAGTTGGGCTACTATTTCCTGGGAGATGCAAGGTACTGTATGTAGTACAAGCCTGGTTTCAGCACTACTGCTGTGGAAATCTTGTGGATTTACAGATTAGTTTGGGCTTTTGTGTGTGTGTGTGTGTGTGTGTGTGTGTGTGTGTGTGTGTGTGTGTGTGTGTGTGTGTGTGTGTGTGTGTGTGTGTGTGTGTGTGTGTGTGTGTGTTTTTTTGGAGTGGAGTAAAAATTTGTGGAAGCAGTTAGCAGTGATGAGTGAAGTGGTTTACATTGGCTGTGAGGGAAAAGCTGGGTAAAGGGGTGACTACATGTCTGCCTTTTTCGTAGATCACATTACTTATTTGTTTGCGGGTGGTGTGGAGTTTACACATAGTTTATTCCTGCAAACATTGAGTAAATCAGGTTCTAAAACTGTCATTCATTGCTGTGCGAATAATTTGATCAGTTTTCTCCACATGCTTCAATAAAGTGTTTCTTCACATATTACTTGGTATAAAACTGTCATGTCTGTTGATGGAGCAGAAGCTGTGTCATCTTCAGCAGAAGGCAGTTGTTTTTCTGTTAACTAGCATGGCATTTAATTCATTGAAATATTCAATATTCCGTTTCAGCATGTTGAACTTAATATTAAAACAAGAAGCTTTATCTCTGATGGCTGCTTAAAAAAAATCAACTTTTTTCTGACAGTATAGCTTAATTTCTCTCTGTAATATCACACATTATTCTAGTTTATATAACGGCTAAGTGGATCCTTGTCATTTGATTGGTGGGTTGTATGTCATGTGACATAGATTATTCGTACCATTTGCAATTGTTTCATTTATCGTGCAATAGTTATTTTTAGCATGCAATTTTGGCTCTGTATGGAGGCCAAGTGGTTAATGCGCTTGGTTTCAGTGCAGAAGGTTCCGGGTTCAAATCCCACCCCTGCCACATTTCTCCATGTAATGTGGAGTTGCGTCAGGAAGGTCATCCAGCGTAAAACCTGTGCCAATTCAACATGCAGATCCACCTTGGATTTGCTGTGACGACCCTGAGTGCAAAACAAGGGAGCAGCCGAAGGGACTTACAATGAAATGTGCTATTGCACACTCTGACCACCGCGCATGCTGGTGGAGTTTGTTTGGCTGACAGACGACAATTTGAAGGAGCTAATTGACAGCGCTAACTCTTAGAACACAAAACAAACAAACAAACAAAAAAAAAACAAATCCACTACACTGTAAACCGTCTGGAGGCATGAAGAGGATGAAGTTAGGATGAAACCCGGGTGTGCTGGTCTTATTTGTTGTTTCGCCACTACGTTATGAGACACAGTGTGGTACGCGAAGTGTTTTAAAGCACTCAGAGAGGCTATACAAAACAGCAGACTAGCTGCTCATAGCTTCCAGCCCTGATATATCAAAAATATGGGGACATGATTACCAGTACGCATACAGATTTGTCTTGTACCGGTGCGGCAATGATACCGTGACCTCGTATAGACCCTAGTTGTCTTCAGGTATCCATGCATTTGATTCTGGGAAGAATAATGTAGTATTCAAAGTGTATATAATCTGCCTGGATAGCCGTTGGGACAGGTATCTGTTTGCCTAGCTATTGGATAAAAATGGTTGGCTACAAAATTGTGCACAAACCTGAGGGTTGTCAAGAACACGCATTTATTACAAAAAGCAGCAACTTTAACTTCAGTGTGTTCTGCAAGCTCTGCCAAACAGATGTGAACATTAACCAGAAATTGTGTGCTTTTGTCAATTTGGCAATCCTTTTTGTGCAGCAACGTGGTTTCACTGCACTTAAATTATTCCAAACTAAATAAGCTCACAATGTGCTTGACTGTGCAGTTCCAAAAATGTTTTAACAGGTGATTTTTTTTCCATGTGAAATCAATAAACTAAATATGAACATAATAATGGGAATCCAAAATTTGAACACGTTTTTCTTCATATTTAGTGCAGATTCAAAGTGGGGAGATAAAAATACAAACCATTTTTTTTCATTTATGATAGTTAAATCTTTCTTCTTTCTCTTTTGGGCCCTCTGTTTTCTGACACACTCTGTTTTGTCTTTGTCAGCATTGAACTTCATTATCTATTCTCAGACAAAGTGGATCAGAATAAATGAAAGTGTTTTGGTGTTACGATAAATTCTTAATGTAATGAATGCGGTCTGTAATTAGCAGACAAGCCATTAAAGCAAAATTCTGTCATTGGTTCAAGACAAAAATAAATTGCTGAATTCTCTGGAAACGTCTTCAAGGGGGAAAAAATTCTCTTCTCTGGACCAGATTAGCTTAGAATTACATTATTATTTTGTGCTCAAAAATTCACCTTTTTAATGTCAAAATGTCAAAAGATTGCATTATTTTCAGCTGGTTTTCATTATTGATAATCACCTCCACAGCTTCCAAAGTTGCACCCAGTTCAAATGTAGGGGAAGTGCAGAACAAAACCAGATGAAGATGCATAATGCTTTGCAGCAATCTGACATTATACGGATTGTAACTCCTCATCAACCGATCATCTTTAGCATATTTGCAGAGAATGAACAAGTGATCAAATATGAAGAGGTTAACTTAATGAACACACTCATACGCAGACTGAATTCCTGCAGACTTGCCTGAGGTGTAAAAGTAAGAAGTGTACTTCCTTTCCAGTTCTTTCTAAATTATGTCACACCAGTCGCAAAAAACAGAGAAATGGGAAAAGCACTTTGGAGCAAAAATAAAATGAGAACTACTTACCATTATTAGAGGTGGGTAATCCCCGGCTTCAGTGAGGAAAAGTTCCAATCACATATTTGTTTCATCCATCCATCTAATTAGTTCAACTCTTAAGCAGGTAAATAAGTTTGTCAGTGAAGTCACCTATCACCTCATTTGTGCTTCAAACTTCACTCCAGTCATCATCTATCTCAGCGACAGATAACTGAAGCTTTTGTACAACAATCATTTCCACATAAATACAGCATTATTTCATCATAAGACGGAGGAAGCGATCAGAGCGCAGCAGCTAGATGAGCTGCTGCTGATGCCTTCATTGCGCCTCCGTCATTTGAAAGCGTCAGTAGCAACTCACTGATTATCGCCTCATTTCTGCTTAAAATGGCCTCGTTTCTGCTTAAAACTGACTTTAGAATAATTTAAGAGGTTTTACTTTGTCATCTGATGGTTAAGAATCACATTATTCTATTTGATCGCTTTGGGTGTACAGACTCAGTCTCAGACGAGCTGCTGTGGTCCCAAATTATGCATGCGCAGTGAAGTCAGGGTGGACCCATTTTTAGGGGGACCGTTCGGTCTGCAACACCGGGATTACCCTTTGACCGTTATAGAAGAATTGCAGGAAGAAAAAAATCAGTTTGTTGAAGGTGGCTCCCACTGCATTGCTACTAATTGAGCTCATGTCTCTGGGTCTGGTAGAAACCTATAGAAATAAATACTGTGTCTTTCATTTATCCATTCTGATTGGTGCAGCCAAACACTGAACATGTAGCCACTATATGTCCTTAAAGCGCAAGAAGCAAATATTGAAGCATGTAAATATTGATTTGCTCGCTGTGCCAAACAGAGCAAACTTTTTTCCCATCAACATGATCATGTGACCTAATGACATCACCTGTATGGAGTGAATGCATGTTTTTCCATTGTTCCCTTTTCTGGTGAATGTTGTCTTGTTTTGTGTCTTCATGTGAAATTTAGCATGCACAGAGGGTAAAACGAGTGACTCAGATTCTCTTCAGTATATGTTTTTTGAAGTTAATTTACTGATGCTGGTTTTGATCGTTTTGAAGTTTCTAATCAGTGGTGCGTGTTGATAACATTCCCTGAAATGACAAAGCGAGAGCTGCTGATAAAGGGGCACACTGGTTAGCGCTCTGGGGATCCGTTGGCTTTTATGTCTTACATGGTTGGTGACCTTGACATAAACTCATTTCAAAAGTGTTGTAGCCGAGAGCACGAGAGATGGAGAAAAGCCATTACGATGTATCAGTTGGTAAATCGGCAGAGATGAAATGGCTGTGATAAAATGGTGTGACGGGTTGAGGCGGGCTGGAGGCAGGTCAACCTGTCGTGTGGCGTACATTCTCACGTTGATTAGGGTTCTCCCTCAAACCTTGATAACAGTGTTTATGCCTCATGGCTGAGATCGACTCAGTCGGCCATGGGACGTCACATTTCCATGTCAAACCTTCTGTACATTATCACAGCCTGACGTTAGCTTTCAGCCTAATCTTCCAAGAAAGGCTTGTGAAAGAAGGGGTCAGAGGCCACATGGAATCATGATAAGAGGTCTGTCAATGTCAGCCGCTGTGATGGCGTAGTGATTAGAGATAAAGGAGGCGGACTAAGGAAATGCTCTGTTAAAACAAGGTCTTTTGAGGTTAAACCTTTTGTATTGGCTTCCCAATAATCATTTCCTGCGGGGGCGGTGGGTCACTACAGCAGCCAGGTGATGTGGGTATTTTTACAGGCATTCGGGCTACACTATTAACTGAATTTTAGCCATCAACGCGATATGAAGATGCACGATGAACACACCACAAAAGACTGCCTAAAACGTGATGAATAAGAAAAATCATTGTCATCATTGTGTGCTGTCACTGTGTGCTTGAGCTTAATGTTTTTTTTAATGTGAGTAAAATGGGAAGCCCAGGAAACAAGATAATGAAAGTACATTCTCCCATCATGAACTTTACGTGACGCTGGAATAGGCTTGTGTCCGTGACCATGTTTGAGTAAATGATGATCGGTGGATGGTGGGAAAATCATGGAGGGGTATGAAATTTTCATCTTAGGTGCACGTCCACTGTGAGAGACATAATCTAAAAAAAGAATCCGGAAATCACAATGTATGATTTTTTTTAATAATTTATTTGTATGTTACTGCTGCAAATAAGTATTTGAACCCCTACCAACCAGCAAAAATTCTGTCTCTCACAAACCTGTTAATTTTTCTTTAAGAAGCCCTCTTATTCTGCACTCTTTACCAGTATTAATTGCACCTATTTGAACTTGTTACCTGTATAAAATACACCTGTTCACACACTCAATCAATCACACTACAACTTGTCCACCATAGCCAAGACCAAAGAGCTCTACAAAACTGTAGACCTGCACAAGGCTGGGATGGACTACAGGACAACAAGCAAGCAGCTTGATGGAAGACAACTGTTATGATTATTTATTAGAAAGTGGAAGAAACACAAGATGACTGTCAATCTCCCTCGGTCTGGGATTCCATACAAGATCTCACTTTGTGGGGTAAGGATGATTCTGAGAAAGCTCAGAACTACACAGGAGGACCTGGTCAATGACCTGAAGAGAGCTGGGACCACAGTCACAAAGATTACATTAGTAACACATGATGCTGTGATGGTTTAAAATCCTGCAGGGCAGCAAGGTCCACCTGCTCAAGACAGCACATGTCCAGGCCCGTTTGAAGTTCACCAGTGACTTTCTGGATGATCCAGAGGAGGCATGGGAGAAGGTCATGTTGTCAGATGAGACCAGAATAGAGCTTTTTGGAATCAACTCCTCTTACCATGTTTAGAGGATGAGAACAACCCCAAGAAAACCATCCCAACTGTGAAGCATGGGGGTGGAAACATCATACTCTGGGGGTGCTCTTCTGCAAAGGGGACAGGACGACTGCACCGTATTGAAGGGAGGATGGATGGGGTCATGTATTGCGAGATTTTGGCAAACAACCTCCTTCCGCCAGTAAGAGCAGTGAAGATGGGTCATGGCTGGGTCTTCCAGCATGACAATGACCCCAAATACACAGCCAGGGCAACTAAGGAGGGGCTCTGTAAGAAGCATTCCAAGGTCCTGGAGAGGCCTGGCCAGTCTCCAGACCTGAACTCAATAGAAAATCTTTGGAGGGAGCTGAAACTCCAAACCTGAAAGATCTAGAGAAGATCTGTATGGAGGAGTGGACCAAAATCCCTGCTGCAGTGTGTGAAAACCTGGTGAACAACTACAGGAAATGTTTGACCACTGTAATTGCAAACAAATGCTACTGTACCAAATATTAACATTGATTTTTACAGGTGTTCAAATACTTATTTGCAGCAGTAACATACAAATAAATTATTAAAAAATCATACATTGTGATTTCCAGATTTTTTTTTTTTTAGATTATGTCTCTCACAGTGGACATGCACCTAAGATGAAAATTTCAGACCCCTCCATGATTTCTAAGTGGGAGAACTTGCAAAATCGCAGGGTGTTCAAATACTTATTTTCCTGCTCCAGCCCCCCACGACCCTTAATTGAACTAAGCGGTAGAAGATGAATGAATGAATGAATATATAAGCATATATTTGTGAGAAATAAGTACTTCTAAAACTGAAAATGCTGTTTTTGTAACCTGATAACACCTGTGGAAGGATTTACGAAACATTTAGTGGACGTTAGCATTTTGACGTGACTTCCTGGTTTCGCTAGCTGCTAACTTCACTTTGTGTTTTTGTTTGAAATAACACCGTTCTCATATATTATGTAAAGTCCAGTGAGAAATAAACACTTCTAAAACTGAAAATGCTGTTTTTGGAACCTAATAACATCTCTAGAGTGATTTATAAGTCATTTGGCGGACGTTGGCTTGCACGTTAACTCAAAGATAACTTCATATGGAGTTAAATTTGTCTCAATAATATCTGCAAATGCACAGAGGGTGACCTACAAATATTCCTTGATTTGCACAACTTCCCCTTTTGTCAAAAACTCAGGTACATGCACATGCAAGCCCTCCTGCTGATGCCGTTAAAATATAAATATTGTTTTTGATTGATTGATAGAGGGGCTTTATTGAACATGTACAAATTGTACGTAAGACAATAGGATCTTAATAATAATTCAGCAACTTTGAATTATAAAGAACACAGTACTCATATGGTCGAAGATATTTTAGCATTGCATTATATTTTTTTTATCACCACCTACACGAGGAAAAACATGTGCACATGCATGACATACCTTTGATCTTGCATAATGTGCATTCCTGGAGCATGCACGTTAGCATCCATAAGATGTCTTGTGTTTTTAGATTTAGAAGTGCTTATTTTTCACTATTTACAAAATATATGAAAAGCATTTTAAATTTATACAAAAATTAGCTGTTGTCTGCCAACTTTGTTTATTTTGTTCAAGCGAGCAACCAGCTGACATCACACTGCCTTTCTCGATTCTGATTGGCTGTCGTGTGCTTCTCAGCATCACTTGTGTACGTCGGGGGAAGTCCCCATGTGATATATGATGTCGCCATGGTTGCTATCAAATGTAGTTCATAGCTGTCTGTTCATTAGAATTTTTCCTTCAGGGGGATGAATTATTCATTTTGTCCAGACAGCGTGAATTTTGATAATATTGGCAGTGTCATATTATGAATCCCTGACATAAAGGTTAAGGAATAAAATTATAGTGGTGCCAAAGAAAATTCTTTTTTCTGACTTAAATCTTAAACCCAGAGGCCATACAGCTTTAACCTAACATAAGGTGATGAATGGTTGTCTCTCTTTCTCTGTCTCTTCAGAGGATCCTTGGGTACTGCTGAAATAAATTTATTTGAACAAATATTTTGTTCAAATAATTGTTCAATCCCAGTTCTTCGGACTCCAAACCCTTTTTAATTTCCAATTTTCTCTGATTGACTCAGACCAGATCAGCTCAGTCACTTAGGAGTTGTTAGACATTCAACAGCTGGCTGAACAATGGAACACACATCATGTGGCTCATTACGCACAGTTAGAGCAGGGAGGAATGGAACATGTGCAGTAATTTTGGTCGTGGGGACCAGGATTAGGGAACGTGGACTCTGTTGTTCTCTCAAAATGCAAGTGATGTTCTCCACTTCCACATTTTGATGTGTTTCTATGGTTATAATCCAGCATATAGGTGCGTCAGAGTTGAGGACCTCAGCAACTGGAGAAGACAAAGAGAACACCCAGTGGTTACCATGCATGACTTGGGCCCTTTCACATATAGTGCAGATTTGGTCAATTTGCACTTAAAGTGTGCATGAAGCAGGGATCTTATACAAAACGTGTAAAATCGTAGCTGTTTCCAGTGCCTTGTGCACCTGTTGCTACAACTACTTGCGCACACCAATGGCTGAAAGACAGAGTGTGCGCTGTGCAAGCATATCAAACCCTCTCACGGCAGGTGTCGGCCAGATTCCAGGTGACACACACGAACACCTAACACCGCTCACATGGCACTTAGAAAATGTGTCGCCATTCGTACTATTAACATGACAACAGTCTGCAGATGATCACTGTTGAGGTGGATGTGAAATTTTTCTAAATCCCCCACGACTGTGAAGTTGCCGAGTGCACATGTTATGTGCTAGAGTTTCGGTTCCCCCCACAACATGTGTGTGTGTGTTTCATGTGTTCTGGACATCACAGCTGCAGCACATATCCCATGTTTTGACAGTCATGCGCGTGTGTGCTTGTGTGGAAATACATAAAAACATGTACTTTTTTTGCAACGGGCTGGAGAAACAGACCGTCACTTCATTTGGACATGCAGCAGGCGATCAGCTGCTCACACTGTGTTCCTGCTCGAAAGACAATGTCGCAGGCACGAACTGTCGCACTGGGATCGTACACGCCTGCCAGTTGGTGCAGTGTTTTGTGGTTCACACATACGAGCTGTTTCCCTGTGAGTCGCCCTGAGTTGTACATATTCACACTATGTGTGAAGGGGCCCTTAAAATTGTTCAATAGCCTATATTCCCAGACCTGACCTTCTGTTTTGACCTTTCACAATAAAGGTTCTACACATACACTACTGCTGACCAGGGAGAACTTACATCATTTTGGAGCATTCTGCAAAGAGCACCTCAGTAAAATGGTTCACAATGTCATATTTTTCAGGTGTGTTTTGTGGGGTTGTTGGCACACAAGGATACACTTCCAGGAACATACTTCAAAGATCTTACTAACAGACTGTTGACAAGCACCGAGTTGTGGAAGATGAAGTGTGGCGTGTTAGATTTGATGTGTCTGACTTGACAGTGCATGTCCTGTGATGTCTATTGTGCATGTTGTGATGACAGTACTCAAGTGATATCTCTTGCAGTCCTGTTTCCATCGATAAAGCATGTTTTTGACACCAAATTTAATTTATTTGATTTATTTTTTAAAATTCAAATGTTCCATTTAACTGATCATTATTTCTTCTATCATTTGAAAGTAAAAACCCAAAATGTATCTCTGATGCAATGCTTCTATGACCTTTAATTGTGTCATAGTGACCTTTCTTCCTACTTGAAGTACTCATTTGCCAAGTTAGACTATTTGTGCTGAAATGCTGTGGAGGCGGTTTTGCTACACGCTTTGAGTGGTACAAGGACAGACTGACATACATACACTGTCCAACAAAGGCCCACGTCTGATTCATCACGTTCCCTCTCTCTGGGACCACATTAGCAGGCAAATCTCATGTAGCTGCTTTTAATTAAGGCACTAGAATGAAATGCCCCCAGAATACTTAAAGTAAAAAAAAACGAGTTGTGCCAAGCCAGTGTGTGCATCCACACAGACAAATGTTTTATTCCCCTCACATACACATCGTGGCAGATTGACTCGATGTGTGATTGTGGTCACAATCTCGACCAGACAGCTATTGTCAGACACTCATTGTCGCTGTCATATCTCAGACGCTACACTTCCAGCTGGTGGCACGACAAGAGCCTTCAAACCACATCTGAGGATTACACCAAGCTGCAGTCCACACAGTGCAGCAAGAGCAATGAGTGCTGACACAACCACAATGCACTGCATCCCCCCCTTCCCCCCATCTGTGCCTCTGTTTTAAGATAGCTTGTGTACCACAACCGGCATACCAGCTCCCAGGTTCATGTGATGGCAATGGCACGTTTAAGCAAAGCGTCATCTAATGTAATGAAGCATATCATAGTATTTTAGATTTATCTGAAGTTCAGCTGCATTTCTTGGTTTTTGATGTGGCCATCCAACACAGTTTAAAAACTGTGTTGGATGGCCACATCAAATGGGTGCAAACTTGCACCTGCACAAGGTAGCAGAAGCAGGGATATTATTTTCAGTCTTGTTTGTCTGTACATGTCCGTTTTGTTGCAGTTTGAATCAATGTTTGTTAAATGTTTGAGAGTAAGTTAAAGAGAAAGTGATTCAGTTTTTAGAAGAATCAGTTAAAAGTCAAAGGCACAGGCCAATATGTATCACAGCATGGTTTGCTAGCTGCCCTGAAAACAATAAGAAATCCATCAAACGGGTCATAAAAACGGCAGAAAAAAGTCATCGGACTCCCTCTGCCCTCATTGGATGACATTTTCAGGACCCGTTGCCTCCACCGAGCAAGCTGTATTCTGCAGGATGGAAAACACCCCTCACACCACCTCTCTGCTCCCATCCGACAGGCGTTATTGGGCCTTCAGAGCCCACACCACAAGGCTTCAAAACAGCTTCTTTTCTAGATCGAACAGACATGCCCCAGCTCCAGCCAGAACAACTGCATTGCTTTAATCAGAACAATGGGGGACATGTGCCATATGGATGTGTGTGCATGTGAGGGTGTGCGTGGGTTAAAGTTATATGTTCGTGCGAGCTACCAAATTTATAAACACTCTGGAGCCTCACAGGCAACAAGGTACTTTTCTATTTAAGATGGTAATTTGTTTTTTATCTTAGAGATATTGGCTTTTTATATTAAATACAGGCTTTCCATAAAGGCCAAGAACAAAATGCATTTTGCCAGCACATTCATGATGGCATATTTTATTTGTTTTAATTTCCCAGTAAAAATGTAAAAAAGGTTATCTCAAACAGGCTGCTTGACCATCCTCATGACTCATAGCTGTGAAGACAGAGATGTTTCAGTTAATATTGGCCAAAGGAAGACAAAATACCGACAACCTCAACTGTTATTATTTCAAATTAAGTGAAAATGAGACAAATGCCGCGTTCACACCAGATGACACGCGAGCAACGACGGTGACAGGTTGCCATGTAATCCTTATGGAAAGACGCGTTGTGGCACCACAAAAGTCCAAGCCACGCAATGCGATGCGATGGGCACGAATGAAGCGATTTTGGGTGATTGGCGCATTTGTGGTGCGATATGGCGTTGCGTTGCCCTCCTCCCCAAGTTGAAAAATCTGAACTTTTTCGTCTTGTCATGTCGCGATGACCAATCAGGGACTGGATATGTAGTGACGTGAAGATGTCTGGAGTTTATACTTGATGTGGACATGTCCTGTCTCTTGCAGCCAGCCTGTGAGCAGGACATATGTCGCTTTTGTCCTTTATAGCACAATTATGACAGAGGTTGAAGGGTGAGCAAGCAGCAGCACTGCAGCAGCAGCAGCAGCCAGATTTTTGGTTAATTGTTCACATGTGCGAACGGGACAGGAGGCCCTCAAACTGGGTCCTGGAGAGGCAGAAGTACTGCTGAAAACGGCCGTATCCAGATGCAGCTTCTTCAGCAAATAATGAAACTCCCCGAATTGGGAACATCTCATGAGGATGTTGTGAACCCAGGGACGGTGCCGCTGGCGACATTTGTCAGCTTTTCACAACAAATAAAAGCACAGCAACTCGCTCCTTGTGATCAAGGTCCGGCATGTTGACTTGACGGCGAGCGGAATTGAAGCTCCTCCTATTTGATGACGCATTGGGGCGAATTTTTGCAGCAAAAGCAAAGCGACACACCGGGCGATGGTGGCACGTCCATCGCCAGGCGAGGGACGTGGATTTGTGGCATTGCGCGGCGTCCTGTGTGAATGCGGCAAAATTCAGACGTGACTGTTAAACACGTGTACCATGGTGCCACCTCAGGTATTTTGCTTTGAAAAATGTTGCAACTTATCCGAACAGTTTATCATGCATACAGAATTTCTTCCAGATATTAATTAATTGGTTAAGACGCTGCTTTATCAGTTGACCTGTGATGTTTTCTAACAAGAAAAATGTGTAATCAGTGAAAACATTTGGCATTTATTGGAGTAAACGTTTAGCTCTTTGATGTTTTTGTCTGTTCAGTGGTGACAAGAAACTGTTTAGAGTTTTTGTGCCTCATACAATAACATTCATTACCCGTTATATTCTGCTTGCTAATGCAGTGATTCATTTTGCTTCTTGTTGCATGAAGCAGTAGCACTATGTTTCAAAAATGAATGCAATTTATAGAGTAAGGTAATTGTTTCTTTTAACTCTGGCACTTTTGGACACATGCAATACTCCAGGAAATACAATATTTGCTGTGGAATGTCTGTGAGAAGGAATTAGTTACAGTAAGTATGCGCTGATGGTGACTGTTGCACACTAACATGGCATGACATTGACCTTGAAAGGTTAAACTCAAGGTCATAACTATTTCAGTGAAACAGTTTGGAGCCGATATAAATTAAATATGGTGGAAGGTTTGTGTTTTAGAAAAGGGAAAAAATTAAGTTTCAAGACCATATAGATCCATATATTATGCTAACGCTGAATCACAAAGAACTGATTTGCACTGACTGTCATGTCCTTCTTTGAATTGTTATAAAAACTGAAACTCAGGTGTGTTTTAAATTTGAAAACAAACAATAAATTAAGGTTATAAGAAATAAAACGTTTGCCTGAAACAGAACGTTCTACATGAACTACTATACCACTGAATAGTCCAATAATGCCTTGTTGTGTATATGTTTGCTTTTTCTTTGTTGCTGATATGTGAGGAGCGTGGGTGCTGGATGCTGGTCACAACATACCAGCCACTGCATTCTTATACACTCCTGTAAATTGGGATTTTGTGAGATTGGACTCTGGTGAACATCGTGAGTATTTGGGCTGCACAATATATCATTTGAGTATTGCCATCTCGATGTGCATGTGTGTGATTGTTACACTGCCAGGACTCATGATGTGGCATAATTAAATTGAGCACGCATGTTTACATTGTCGAGTCAAAATCTGCTTTCGTTTCTCATGACTAATCTACAAAAGATGTCGAAGACAGTGAATTTAATTGAATAAAGGATCCTGTATTGCGAGTGTGTGACATGCACCTTCTCCCTCGCTGAGCTGCATGTATCAATAACGTTCTAAGCTGAAAAAAAAAAGCAGGTGGCCATTTGCAACTTGTCTTGTTTTCAGTGGCCAAAAACAATACTTTTTGAAAACTGGTCACAGAGAGGATAAATATGAAAACACTGGATTTGTGTCTCCTCGCCCTGCCTCTGTAACCTCAGCCGCTCATAATGAATGACTTGTTGTTGTTAATAATGTAATTTAACATACTTTTTTCTTTTTTTTTTGTCTTGATGGATCATTAATGACGTTTATCTTTGTCGCGAGCCGAATGCTGAAGAGACGACTGATGATTGTGGTGAACACTGATCTTGAATAAATGGCGCACTACGAAAATAATTGCAGAAAGGACTTTCAGCTTTAAAAATAAGTTATTTTTGTTCTTGTTTGTGGCTCCCTTCAGCTCAGGCTGAGAAAGGCACCCAGCGCACCATATTAAAACACAAATGGATGGATGGATTATGCTGTTTATTCACAAGCACATAACACGATAAGGAGTTAAAGTATTTTCAACCGGCGTCATCCAAAACAAGGACGTCTTCTGTGGATAAAAGTTTTTTCACGGGCTGTGATGATGAATCCAGTTGAAAGGACAAAACAAATCACATTTAAAGACTTTAGTTACTCAGCTTTCAGCTTTGAAATGTTCTAGCTTTCTGCTGCTACATTGATTAGTACACCGGTTATGTGCATGCTCCCATGTTCTTCATATATATATATATATATATATATATATATATATATATAATGGACTGCATTCATATACAGTACTGTGAAAATGTTTGCTCCCTTGACCCTTTACATGTTAGATTTTTATTAGGACATCAAAAAAACAAAGCAAAAATTCAGGCCTTGTATATTCTTAATCCTAAAATCATGCACTTTAAACTCACAGTGAAAGGTAATTGCTACATCATGAATTGAATGAATGAATGAAAACTGTTTATTTCGAACATTTGATACAACAACAATTACAAGATAGATCAGTAAAGACAACAACAAAAAAGTTCCTACTGTGTACCCAACATGTCCGAAAAGGGGTAGGGTGAAGCATCAGCTTATTTATCCCTACCCCTTCTTCCCCACAACCAGTAATACCCTTTGCCACATATACACATAAATTCCTACACACCTAAACCGATATCAATATATATATATATACATATATATACACATACATATACACATCAACATACATACACATATACATACACATATATACACATATACATATATACACATATATATACACAAACATAAATATACACCTACACATACCTACTTACATACAAAATACTATATATTTACAAGCCGAAGCAAAAAACAAAAACACCCTAACCCTCATTACCCTTCCTCCTCCCTATACCCAGAAAAAAACATATTTTTGTACCGCTGTTTGAACTGGTTCATGCTTGGACATTGCTTGAGCCCCACTCCCAATCTGTTCCACATCCTCACCCCACAGACAGAAATACAGAAACCTTTTAATGTTGTTCGTGCCCACTGATGCTTTAAATTAAATTTCCCCCTCAGACTGTAATCCCCTGATCTGTTAAAAAACATATTTTTAATATTTGCTGGAAGTAAATTGTTTATTGCTTTATACACAATTTGTACTGTTTGAAAATGAACCAAGTCTGTGAATTTTAAGAATTTGGATTGTAAAAATAGTGGATTTGTATGATCTCTATAGCCAGTATTATGAATAATTCTTATAGCTCTTTTCTGCATTACTGATAGTGATTGTGTTGTACCTTTATAAGTATTACCCCATACCTCTGCACAGTACTGTAAATATGGTAAAACCAGTGAGCAGTAAAGAATGCAGAGTGAGTTGTGGTCCAGAATATGTTTCGCTTTGTTTAGAACTGAAATGCTTCTTGACAGTTTACTTTGTATATGTTTTATATGAGTCTTCCAGTTTATCTTATCATCTATTATCACCCCCAGAAACTTATTTTCATGTACCCTTTCAATATCTACCCCCTCGACTTGTAACTGAACCTGTATGTCTGTATTACAATAGCCAAATAACATGTATTTTGTTTTACTTAAGTTTAATGATAATTTATTTCTGTCAAACCATATTTTCAATTTTCCCATTTCTATACTGATCCTCCTCAGTAACTCCTGCAAATCCCCCCCTGAACAAAAAATGCTTGTGTCATCTGCAAATAATACTAATTTTAATATTTTGGAAACATTGACAATATCATTTATATAAATTAGAAACAGTTTTGGACCCAATACTGACCCCTGTGGGACGCCACAAGCATTGTCCAAGCATGATGATGTATATTCCCCCAACTTCACAAACTGTTTTCTGTTACTTAAGTAGCTTCTCACCCACAAAAGCCTTTTTAAGGTCTATAAATATTCCAACTGAATGTAATTTGTGGTCTATGGCGTTTGTAATCTCCTCAACTGATTCTATTAATGCAAGTGATGTTGAACTATGTGCTCTGATTCCATATTGACTATCAGTAAGTAATTTATGTTTATTTATGAATTTGTCTAATCTATTATTGAATAACTTTTCTAATAATTTGGAAAATTGTGGAAGCAAAGAAACAGGTCTATAATTTGTGAAGTGGTGTCTATCCCCAGTCTTATACAGCGGCACAACCTTAGCTATTTTCATTTGATTGGGAAATTTACCGGTTTGAAATGATAAGTTACAGATGTATGTTAATGGTTCTACAATCCATTCAATGACCTGTTTTACCACCACCATATCAATTTCATTTAAATCGGTAGATGTTTTATATTTACAATTATTCACAATGTCTATAATTTCATTTCCATCCACTGCTGTGAGGAACATTGAACAGGGATTTCTTTCTATGAGATTATTATCCCAATCCTCAGGTTGGGAATCGGGAATTTTTTCTGCCAAGCTTGGTCCAATATTTACAAAAAAATTATTAAAACCGTTGACTACCTCATCCTTATTTTCCTTCTTGACATTATTATCAATGAAATACTGAGGGTAACTCTGTTTTTTATTACCATTTTTGATAATGCTATTTAATATATCCCATATTCCTTTAATATTGTTTTTGTTATTATATAATATGTTACTATAATATTCCTTCCTACATACCCGTATAATATTAGTTAATCTATTTTTGTATTTCTTATATCTATTTTCTGCCTCTTTAGTCTTTAGTTTTATGAATTCTCTATACAGTGTATTTTTCTTATTACATGCATTTCGTAACCCTTTCGTCATCCATGGTCGAGCTTGGATTTTTTGTTTTCTGTAGTCTTGTTTAATTGGACAATTTTTATCATATAATGATGTAAATATTTGTAAAAAAGTTTCATATGCACTATCAACATCACTTTCACTGTATACCTTTTCCCAGTTTTGCTCCTGTAAATCCTTCTTTAGTGTGTTCATGTTTTCCTCTGTCCGCACTCGCCTGTATTTTATTTTGTCCTCTGGCTGATTCCGCCGATGGTTTCTATTATACAGTCAGTGAATGTTTCAATACTAGATCCTGGTGCTCTATATATACAGCTGACTAATACATTTTTGCTTTTTTCTTCACATATTTCAATAGTTATACATTCTAATAAGTTATCAATCACAGTTGTCATATTGTCTACTATTTTATAATCCATGTTCTTATCCACATACACAGCCACTCCTCCTCCACTCTTATTTTTTCTGTTTACACAATTAAATTCATATCCATCCAGTTCAAAATCCATTCCTTTATCTTCATTGATCCATGTTTCTGATATAGCAATTATGTTAAATATTTTTTTAAACTGACTTAAATATTCTTTAATGTTGTTAAAGTTTGCATATAGACTTCTGCTGTTGAAATGGATTATTGATAATTTGTTATCCGTTTTAATGATCCGATTAAACTGTTCATCTGTATAATAGCAACAACTGTCATTGATATTTGAGAAGAAATTATTGTCCGGGTCTATATCGTGCTCCAAGTCCAGTACATTGTGGTCTGTGTATTTAAATGTTCTCAGTTCTACTTTTCCATGATCAGCAATCCTTTGAGTTATATCCTTCTTGTCTCCAGATGTAGATGAATAGGTAGTAGATGAATAGGTTCCTCTGGTCTGTGTCATGGTGTTGTGATGTGTTTGTGTCCTCATACCTTATTGGTCATATTTGTCCAGATCCTCACTTTAAGAAACACTATTGTTCATATTTGTCCAGCTCCTCGATGTTCCTTATTGCCATGACTTTTGCTTGTTCTGGTGATCCGTTCAGTTTGATGAATATTTTACAGTTTGAAGTCCATGTGTGCTGGATTTTTCCCTGTTTCTTCAAGAAGCGTGCTTTCCTGGCGATGTCGGCATTCCGTTTGGTGAGATGTTCATTGATGAATACGTTTGTCCCTTTCAGTTTTCTTCCTTGTTTTAACAGTGCTGTTTTGTGTTTTCTGTTGATGAATCTCATGATGACGGTTCGTTTATCACCGTCATTTCTCCGGGGCAGAGGGTGGCACGCTTCAATGTTATTTAAATCCATTTCTATACCTTTAGATAGGAGGAAATCAGCAACCTGTTTTTCCACAGAGCTGACCTCCTGTTCACTGGGCTCCCCTCCGCTCTCATCTGTTACCGCCCGTGCGTAGGACCGTGGTTTGATGTGAAGACCTGTGATGATGACGTCGTTAATTCTGGTGTACTGCTCCAATTCAGCCACTCTATTTTCCAGCTGCACCAGATGCCGGTCTTTCTCGGCATTCTGGAGCCGTAATGCCTTCACCTCCTCCACCAGATCCATGATTGATTTCTGTTGCTGCTTCACAACAGAAATCTCCTCTGATAAAAAGTCCAGAGATTTTTTAATATCGTCACCTTCCTCCGCTGTCAGAACCTTCTTAGGCCCCATGGTCGGCTTATGAGCAGCTTGTCGATCGCCGATGTTAACAGCCTGCGTTGTTTGTCACCGGGATGGATCTGCACTGCGCTGGTGCCGCGCGGCCTCGGTGTTTCCGCGCTGATGGATCCGCGGTGGCTGCACGAGGCCTCGGGGAAGCGGCACTCGTGACGCGCGGCTCTAATGACGCAGCGCGCGGCCTCAGTGAATTCACCATGTTGGGCCTCGGACGTTGTTGCTGTCCAGTCGCTGGGCTAAGTTGCCGGTTGAGGTGGTATTCCCACTGTCCGGGTTGGCAAACACCGGCGTGGCAGATGGCAACTACAAACACCACCTCTGAAAACTCAGGTACAAACTTTTTGCAGCTCGCTCTGATGACACGCAGCTCTGACTGCACTCTAAAAGCCAAAATGATCGTGTGAATAAGTAAGTGCCCCCTTTAGTGTAGCACATGTAAACCATCACTTTTATATCCAGTTTTCTTCGGACAAGTCAGGGGATGCATACGTGAACATTCCCAAGACACTGACTATGTCTTGGAAGGTATTTACATGAATTATGAAGAAATACAGACACCATAGCACTCTATGGTAAATCTGTGTGAAGTAGATAGTTCTCAAAAACTGAATGACTGCATAAGAAGGTGAAGAGTGAGGAAAGCCACCAAGACACCAGGACAGCCCTGAAGACGTTATAGACTTCTGTGGCTGTGATTGAAGAGATTGTGCATAGTGCAGATTTGGAGTGTTGCATCACCAGTTATACAGCTTCATGATGAAGTGGTATAGAGAAGGTTTCTATAAAAAAGAAAGAAAGGAAAAAAAACACTTGAAAGTTCAGCTACAATTTGCCAGAAGGCACATTGTAGATTCAAGCATAGATTTGATGTTTTGTTGAAAGAAAATTATTCTCTGTACAACTCCACTATAAAGGCAGGAGTGGTGATACAAAATGCAAGGCCTGAATTTTTGCTTTGTTTTTGATGTCCTACTAAAAATATAACATGTAAAGGGTCAAAGGGGGGCAAACACTTTTTCACAGCACTGTAAGCCTGTTTTGACAGAAACCATCAGTGACATTAGAGAAAAAAAAATCAAATTTTGTCAAAAAGCAATTAAGAATTGAGTCTGAATGACAGTCTTGGATTGGTCAGAGGAGTAGCTTTGCGAAAAGGAGCCAGCTGGCCTGGACTTATTTCAGAAGGCTCCCACATTCTGACTGATTCTTCTTAATGACTGTACATACACAAAACATATGAAACACATGGTCTTACTGGATCTGTAATGTATAGCTAGTGCCTGGCACTCTTCCTTCAGGCAGGGCTGTGGACACAGTCAGTATCTGATTGGCTATATCACTGTTACCACACACAGGAATTCTTTATTAATGGGGCCCAAAGGATCTCCGTGCTGCCAGGAACAACATTTGACTCAAGGCCCTTGAATTCAGATTACCTTGGATCACTCTGCTGTCCCACGGCAGCTTCAGTTGCCTTCACACTCAGATGGCTTTCATATTGGCACAAAGGAAATGGCGGTAAAGGCATTTAGTATACTCAGCTCTGCCAGGTTGAATGGTACATTCAGTCTTTCTACCAATGCAAATATTTTCAACTCGACACTCATACATATTGAATATTTCTGTAGCGTTATTAGCTGATGTGAGATTGGAACAGTTGCCTTCCTGGGTGGTTGTCATCCAGGACTGAAAGCAATTCTGTGATGTCGTGGATGTGGCATAGCTTGGAACCAGCGAATGCTTCAAGACTTGTCTTGTTTATTACAATGATGGAAGTTTTCCGGGAAATCTGGGTTTTTACATTACGTGGTGAACATTTCTGGGTTATTTTTGATAGCATACATCAGAACCCATTAATGCTCCACACCTAAACAGTCGATGCACCGTGTTGGTTTGCAAAACCTCCAATAAACTTGAAAGACGAAGAAAAAGATCATGTTTTTGATTGAATTTATTGTCAGTTGACGTTATTCAAGTTATTTCACACAAATCAAAATCTGTCTTTGGGATGCATTTACTTCAAAACTGTCTCAATGCAAACGTGTTGGCCAGCTAAATCTGCATTTTATGGTTTCTTCTCTTACATGGGTGTGAAATATTCATGTGGAGGAAAATATGATAAATATTGTACCTGCTCGTAGAAGTCAGATATTGATGTGAAAAACCTTTTTGTGTCATTTTGTACACCACTTAAGTTGTGAGTATCCCAGAAATGCTGATGTCAGCACTGGACGGAAAAATCAAATCAATTTTATTTATATAGCGCCAATCACAGCAAACAGTCGCCCCAAGGCGCTATAAAAATCTGTTATTGTGTTTCCCATTTATAGAAATGAATAAGAATCTAATTTCAACCCAAGTCAGTGTTTCTGAGAACGAAAAGTTATATTGATGAACAGTATTAATAAACAGTAGATGCAGTTTTACTTGAATTAAATTTTATTTTAGTTTATTTTAAGGCACTATCATTTGTTATAAAAACACAAATTGCTGAAGCCAAATGTTTAGAGAGAGAATATTACCAATCCAGTGCAAATAAGTGATCTTATCAAATAGTAATAACACCGTATTGTAATCCATGTGACAGTGTATTAGTTTTGTCATCTTGCCAATATGGGAAAGTAGAGTCTTTTGTATCGTGACAATACAAGTTGTGTGTTCTCTGGGGTGGAAAAATTGACCTGACCCAACAAAAGTTTCTTTATTTATTTCTTAATTTTTTTTTTGTTTGTTTTTTTTGGTGGGTAATTAGACCTGAAAATATACCAGAGTGCATCTGAGATTTCAAATGTTTCTGGGGAAGAACCCAGGTGTAGACATTTCACTATAATCAAGTTTGTTGGATGATGTATTGACTAAGAAATAATTTTGTTCAATGACATTATTGTCATTTTAAGATTGTTATATAGCCACTGATGCATTTTTTCATGGAGTAACTATTAATTGGTATTGGAATATGGAAAAAGTATTGAAATATCCTAAATGAATAAAATAAAAGTTTATGCATCTAAAACAATAAATAAAACAGACTTTCACAGCGGGTTTAAAAAAAACATTATACTTGAGCAATGGGGATTTCAACAACATCAACATTCCACTGTATTCACATTAATAGGCTCACCTGTCTTATCGGGCTGAAACTCAAAACCTTCCAACAGTGGCCCTGCGGACTGCGGCTTAAACAAACTCCATTTTGACTTATTCTTCCAAACTCATTGGCTGGAATTATTCGGTCATTGGGAACTTGCCTGTTAGCTTAGAGTAACACGTTATCTTCACCTTACTTAATTGGGTCCTGCCAGCACTGAAACTGAGACAGAAAGCAGACAACGTAAATCTTTTCTTTGTTGTTCATTCATCTTAGACACCACATTCAAGTCTTTAAAATGGAAGTGGAAATCCTTCTTTTTATTCTCGCATCATGCACCTAAAATGATGATGTTCTTCTACAAACACATCAACACAGCAGACAGTATTGAAATAAAAAGCAAAAATTGTAAATCGATATAGCTGTTAGCATGACAGGCCTAACGAGTAGCCCTGTCTTCCACCCGGGACAAACGCAAGTGTCATTGCTAGTTTCCAACCGATGCTGTTGTCATTTTCACCCCCAGCGAGCATGATGTTTGAAAAGTGTGGCTGTCATGAAGTAGCAGAAACCAGGTGCACCATCGATCACCAAAACCCTGTCAAGTTCAGCACAGGACATCCCGGCTGTGCAGCGCAATATTTGCACGCACTTTACGCAGGCATGTTCACAATACGCACACACTCTGGTTGTACACACAATAAAGCTGAATTGAAAACAACAATGAAACAAATCTAAAACTCAGCACTCAAGCTTCATTGATTAAATGATTAATCCATTATCAGTATTCTGTTAAATAAATTGAGAACTATTTTGATCATCGATTAGTTGTTTTGATTGAATTTCCAAAATCTGATTTCAGCTTCTTAAATGTATATATTTCTCACTTTACCCGTCTACTTTCTTTCCTCTTCTTCTGGCAGCAAACTGAATATCTTCGGGCTGTAGAAAACAAGACATTTGGAGGAGTCATTTTGGGCTCTGGCAAATAATATTAAAAAAAAATGTTGTTATTATTATTATTTGAAACATGTTTCACCATTTTATGAACCAAACTAATCGATTTATCGCTTGAATGTTTAGTTCATGTGTGACCCCAACACAGAGAACACACCAAAGTCCCAAATCCTTCATTCAGCAATGCAGCGCTGGTCCAGGATCATTGAAATAAGGCAGTTTGGTTGTGAAGGTGTCTGAAGGCACAGGCAGACAGGTGACCACAGATCTAGCAGAGGGTCAGGACACAGAGATCTATCATACCAGGCAACCAATCCAGAATCAGCAGGCGAGGCTCAGGAGACACAAAATGGCAGTATCGGTCGATAACACAGAGACAAACACTGAGAATTCACAATCGCACAGAAAACCAGGAACACGTAGGAGAAAAACAACTTCAATCACTAGGAACTCGTGAGACATACAACTGATGATCCATCCACTGGGAATTACACAGGGAAACAATGAAGTAGCAAGGGAGAAGTTTACAGTTGGGAAAAGAGCTGATCAGTGATTAAACCTATCCAAAACAACTGTGCGACAGTCAAATGGGAAAGTGCAGTGAACAGGAAGCAAAGCTACATGAAGAGAACATGGAAGACATGTCAGAGTAAATTAGCTGGAGATATTCTGACACATAGGAAAGTCACTGGAGAACACGCAGATAATATATGTAGGAGAAAGTCACCAGAGAAATTAAAGAGAACAAACACGGAGAGGAACCATTAGAGACGGGAAGAGAATCACCAGTATACAAATAATGAATGTTTGAGTTTAGTGGTATGAATATTTCATTTGGTGAAAGATGGAATGTTCCATTCCATGAGGCGAAGCCGATATTTTGATATTCATATTTTATTAATTTATAAACAACAGAAAAGGGACTTACATTTTGATGTGCTTCACTGGTCCTTTGATGCCAGCAGTCCGATGCCAACTTTAAATAGGAGTACAGAATTGTGCTCAGTCAACTACACTCAACAGAAATATAAACGCTACACTTTTGGTTTTGCTCCCATTTTGTATGAGATGAACTCAAAGATCTAAATCTAATCGAGTCGAAATCTGTGATAGTGAGCACTTCTCCTTTGCTGAGATAATCCATCCCACCTCACAGGTGTGCCATACCAAGATGCTGATTAGACACCATGATTAGTGCACAGGTGTGCCTTAGACTGCCCACAATAAAAGGCCACTCTGAAAGGTGCAGTTTTATCACACAGCACAATGCCACAGATGTTGCAAGATTTGAGGGAGCGTGCAGTTGGCATGCTGACAGCAGGAATGTCAACCAGAGCTGTTGCTCGTGTATTGAATGTTCATTTCTCTACCATAAGCCGTCTCCAAAGGCGTTTCAGAGAATTTGGCAGTACATCCAACCAGCCTCACAACCGCAGACCACGTGTAACCACACCAGCCCAGGACCTCCACATCCAGCATGTTCACCTCCAAGATCGTCTGAGACCAGCCACTCGGACAGCAGCTGAAACAATCGGTTTGCATAACCAAAGAATTTCTGCACAAACTGTCAGAAACCATCTCAGGGACGCTCATCTGCATGCTCGTCGTCCTCATCGGGGTCTCGACCTGACTCCAGTTCGTCGTCGTGACCGACTTGAGTGGGCAAATGCTCACATTCGCTGGCGTTTGGCACGTTGGAGAGGTGTTCTCTTCACGGATGATGCGAAGGAGATGTGTTGCACTCCATGAAGCAAATGGTGGTCACACCAGATACTGACTGGTATCCCCCCCAATAAAACAAAGCTCTTCATGCCTCCAGACGGCTTATGGCGTAGTGGATTTAGTTCATTTTTTGTTTGTTAGAAGAATTGGCACCATCAATTAGCTTGTTCAAAACACTGTCAGTCTGCAAAACAAACTCCACCATGTTTAGCTAAGCACCGCCCCACTAGTGTGTGCATGGGCAGGGTTCACAGCATGCAGTGGTACAAAATGTTTGAAACCAAATGGAACCCAATTTGCATGCTACATGCAACTCAACATAAATGGGACAAATAATCCATGTCACGTGAAATACAAAGCACCAATCAAATGACAAGAATCCACTCAACTGTTATATAAAGATAAATAAACCACATGGAATAATAATACTCAGGGGACAATATTGGAAACTAAATAACCCAGAGAGTTGACTCAAACACCAGAAACGGAGGATGGAGGATGATTTCTGTGCTTCAGTAATGCACAAAAATCCCATGTGACTTGTACTCCGGTGTGACTTGAATATGGATTCAAGAGGCATTTTTAAACTGTTGTGTCTTAATACAGCAGTGCAACGTGTATGTCAGAAAATATAGTACTTAAGAGACTCAATGCAACATGCAGTTTACTTTGGGCTTTGATTACACACCCTGACACAGGGGAGTTGGACATGCCCCAAATGAATGATGCACATTAGACTGTGAGTCATATATTATCAAGATGGTACCCGAGGTGTTAGAATCATTTTTTATCACTACCAGAATTTTGTGACATCACTTAACAGGAATAATCCAGAAAATGGTGACTTCAGAGCCTTTCTTCATTCATCAGACATTTATTACATTATAAAACAGGAAAAATATCTGTCCTTTTCTCAAAAGAGAAAAGGAGCAAGCAGAATTATTTTACCCATTAAAACTATTGCTGTCTTATTTTAACCTGTGGGAATATTGCGATAACAATGTGAATACACACGTTACTTGTAAACTATCACATCATTTTTCACATGTGTGAGAGTGGTGTTATAATTTAATGTCATGAAGCAAGGATGTTAAGTCATAATACTGACATAAAAACCTTTTGGCGATAAGACTTTTGGGATGTCATCAGTAAAAAAAAAAAAAATGCTGCAGGGAAAAAACATTGATATTAAAGATAGATTTGCTACTGCAACTAATAATAATTCAGACATGCAGAGCTTTTTCCACTCGGGCCAGATACGTTTCCCAGACTGCTATTTTATCACTCCTGCCTTGACTCCAACACTTGCTCAGAAGTGCCGATGATCTGAAAATAGCCATGTTGATTACCTGATTAATTTTAATTTGTGGTCGCATACGCTGGTCGAGCACCCTGTACCTGCTTTATCAGGAAACACTAATTGTTGTTCAAAATACATATATGATTAACTTGAGTGCAAATGCTAGTATTTTGTTTTTGTTATGAAACAAATAATAATCAGTATTTTGTGATATTATTGTAAGAGGTTTGATTATTGCACAATAATTTATAGAAAGGTCTCCATAATTCTGTCTGTGCACCTCAGAAAAACTCCAAGGTGGAATTTGTGATCCTGAGGGCTCATTTTATTATGTAATCTAATTTACATGTGAGTACCAAATGTTCTTCCAGCCTGATGTTTGCATTATTCCATCTTGTTACTTTCATGATTAGATGATTGATTGACAGAAATAAAAACATATTGATGAACATTTACCAAGCAGCCTCTGTGAATTGAAAGTTTTGTGAATCTGTTAACTGAATACATTTTGAATTCAGATGGTTGATGGATAAAACAGTTTCAAGATGTTACTTTGAGCCTTGCTTAGATTTAATGGCCATTTTGTGCTGTTTGATGTTGTATAAATTAAAAATTTTCTTTAAATTAACCTCAGATTACCTGTTTATTAGGGCTGAGATGATACATTTTTCTCCCTATATGATACATATCACAATATTTGCCAAATCGATACGTTTCACGATAGTTGAGAAATGTAATTTTACAAGTATTGTAGTTTGATGTGAAAATGTATTGTGATTTGTTTGCTTTTTGTAAGACTTTGAAAGACTGTATGTCATCATCAGTAATATTTAATAAAAAATGCACATCACATTTTTGAGTTTTCAAAACCTGATTATACTTTAATTCCAACTTGTCCCAGATGCACTAATTTAGGATATCCTGTTCAGATGCTGTTTTAATCCTGTTTTCATTGGGTGGTGCTCAGATGGTCTTGGTAAAATCTGAACATGTTGAAATTTGACCTCATCCCAAACACATTTATTGATGATGTTCAATTCAAATTGAGTGAAAATTCCCAAAATGATGTCACTGTCTGTACACTTATGGACCTGCCTATTCCTTTAAGAGAATCTGGAATACACATGCGCTTAATTCTATCTGTTTAAAACCATCATATCGTCCGTTTCCATTTGGACCTAATGTGATGTTCTTCACCAAAATGGAAACGTGAAATGAAATGCCTTCAGCCCGTCTGGAGACCTAATACAGGCCTGACACAAGCTTCATGAAAGCTAATGCTGTTCCATTGCTGTTTACTCCAGCTGTCATAATGAGCTTGTTACCTGCTGTTGAAGTCCTGCTCCGGCACACAGCATGCAGAGGCAGAATGAGATCACAGTGTGCAGTCAAGCGACGCAGGCGCAGTCACTGTGCTGCACGCAGCGGTCGCACTTCAAAACTGCACATTAAACTCAGTGTTTTGTTCCTGATGGAATTTAATTTTGAGACTACTTTGCACGGTGCACATGTTAATGGTAGAGAGCTGCACGTCTGCTGTCACAGGAGCATGAAGTCCTGCAACGGTGCAAGTAAACGTTACCGTCCTCTACCATCTTTAGTCAACAAATACACTCCTGGAGGAGCAGCAGCGTCCGAGCGTTCCGTGGAGGTGAAACCGTGAACTCTGCCATGTAGGAAGCCAAACTGTCACTTTTTTGTTCTACTTTTGTACTGCAGTTATGGAGCTGTAGAGACATTTATACTCTGGTGTTAATGGCTTGTTAGTGCCCTGCACAACGCTAAGTAGGACCAAAAAATATCCACATGGAAAAAGTGTCCACATGTTGCAACGGCTGTAACGGATGAAGATCTGGAGAAGCTGTGAGCCTGAAGTGGAGAAAGTCTGTTATTTACATATATGACTTGCTGACCTCTCAGCTATCATCAGTGCTGTCGCAGAGCATGACGGACATTTACATGTGAGTGGAAACTAAGCTTAAAATGAGCCAGTTAAATGAATAAATTAGACTTTAAGGAAAATCTAATTTTCTGAGATGGCCTCTGGTCTTTGTTGAGGCCTTGATTCGGAAATCGCTTCAAGATGTCGTGCGCTTGCCCTTGTTTGACCTCAAAGCCTTTGAGCTCTATTCTTTTCCTCTTTTATTTCTGAACTGGTGAAAGTTATTGACGGATACTCTTGAGCATTCCTCTCTCTCTCTCTCTCGTGTGTGTGTGTGTGTGTGTGTGTGTGTGTGTGTGTGTGTGTGTGTGTGTGTGTGTGTGTGTGTGTGTGTGTGTGTGTGTGTGTGTGTGTGTGTTGGTCGGGGTGCTGCACGTCGTGGTTCTGCCAGAAGAACAGCACCCTGTGCCTCCCTCTGTGGCTGAGAGTGCCAGGGTGGAGAGGACTGTAGTGCCAAGATTACTCACTCAGTCATTTGCTTTTACTTGAAACTGAAGATTAGTGTTTTCTTTCCTTCAACAAGGAGCTTCCTGCACTTTTTCTGCTTTAAGAGTTATGTTAGAACCAGAATAAATTTTGTTTTGGGAAAGGATTAAGTTCAAGTATCTCGTGAATCACCGCCTGCACTAACCGCTACGTGTTTGAGACGGCATTAATGGTCTTAATGGGCAGTCACAACAGGACTCGGCAACACAAACGTTGTTTGCACAGCCTGGTGAAATGGGAGATGCGGCAGGCTTGTTGACTTGGTAATTTCATCACGGAGTGGCTGTAGCGATTGGGTTATTAGTGTGGAGACAATCATCATACACAAGCATCTATTGCCATAGTTGCAAGGTTAAATAAATTATTTAGTGAAATCACAAAGTGGATGGCATGCTAATGCTACCAGTTAAACAAACTTGAAAATTATTTTTGGGATGTGTAGTTGAGAATATTTTTTTAATTGCATAGAAGCCAAATATTCATGAATCGGTTAATAAATGTTGGTTATCACATTTTTGTAATAAATTAGTCAGATCTCAAAAATGACTGTCACAGAGGGGACAACTGTTACAGTAAGTGGCTGGTGTATTTCTTTTTCTTGTTGAAGTCCCCCATGCATTAATAGGTATTGTTGTACTTTGCATATACTAACATCTTAGCACATTAGTTTTCATATTTCAATGAAGGAAAATCCTAGTTAAAAATGTCCCGTCCGTGACAAAATGAGGCAAAGTTCTTCTATTTGCTGGCTTGAGTAATAGTCATAACCTCTTGTGAACCTCTGACTTCAGGGTCATATTTTAACCAGACATAATAAATAAATTTGATACTCAAATTGTGTGGCTTCTTTGTAAACAAAAATAAATATAATATAAACTCGCGTCTTGCCCGTAGGGATCCACAGGTTCTAGATTGGGTAGGCTTTATAAAATCGATAGCTGACATTTTTCAAGGGTGGTAATAAATTAAGCAATGAGTGGGAATGGCGTGTGAGTCCAGAATGTTTTTAGAACCTTAGACTTCAACAATTTTTAGAAGAGGAACTCAACCCTTTTATTTCCTGTTAATTTTGCAGTTTTTTAATGTTGATTTACTGTTGTAATGCAGTTATAAATTGTTTAGGTTGTTATCATATACACACATTATTATTTTATTATTGCTTTTATTTTGTCATTAGATTTTTAAATGGACCACAATCACTTTCTTGTGTCAACCATGTATTTTTAACGTATTTACAGTTATATGCACTTACCCTCATGCTTTTAATATAAAGATGATTTACTGCTCCCTGCTGGAAAGGAGTGTTAGTCCAAAATGTAATTAGCAACGTTAGCTATTATTCGTAGCTTCTCCAAAGCTATTGGTTCTATCAGTGTTCCATTTTGACGTTGTTCATCCTTGACTCAAAATACATAAGCATGCCAAACAGCAAATATCAGCTGTACTCTTTGTCCATGATCAAAGTTGCACACACATACGCACGCTTGCATGCACGCACGCATGCATACAGCTGCTGTAAGCAGGTGGTTTTAATTTGACAAACAGTGGCTGAAGACATTAAAACCACTAAACATTTCACTCATGGTACCAACATGGAACTTAAGTCACTCAAATTGCAACCTGAGACTTATCTAAACTGATAAAACCGACTGAGCCACAAAAACAACATAAATCAAAAACACTGTCAACACTGTTAAACTAACATAAACTGGCATCTATTGTTTAACTCGGGGTCGCCACAGCAAATCCAAGGTGGATCTGCATGTTGATCAAAGCCATACATACCCACACATGTACACAGAGGCCCCTCATCTATTATAATATAAATATGTCATGAGGTGACAATATATTACAGTTCAGAAACTGGCAAAAATTTTAATTTGTGAAGAGTTCCTCATTGTTACAGGCTATGCCGATTTTGTAAAAAAACAAACAAACAAAAAAACAAACAAACTGAACATCCACTTGAAGAATGATTTCCCGCAGACTAACATATGTAATGCCTGTGACCACGCCATAAAGGAGGTCCTGGCTGGCAGGTCACGCACGGATGGCGTGCTATCACCAGCATGATGATGATGTCCAGTGGTCCATGCCATGAAAAACGTCCTGGCTCGCAGCATCACGCACGGATGGCGTGCGACGTCCTCCTGTTTGGGTCTGCTGTGCTGAAGTCCGCTTCTGTATGTGCAAGGTGACCATGCGTGCAGCATGCGGCTCAGGGCTGCCACCATGAGGCGTTTTCCCCACTGTCATCCTGGTTTAGAAGAAGAGGAAGCAAAAAACAAGGATAATCCACAAACAGGTGTGTCTAGCTTGTTGACGATGAGACACGGCTACTGGACTCCCTCGGCCGCTCCCAGAAGCAGTGTCTCTCTCATCTCCTCTATTTTGGGGTGTTCCCATGGCAGTTCGTGTGTGTCTCCCACAAGCAATATCAGATTCTCATTTTTGTCTGCATCACTCACAATGTACAACCCCTGGCAATAATTATGGAATCACCGGCCTCGGAGGATGTTCATTCAGTTGTTTAATTTTGTAGAAAAAAAGCAGATCACAGACATGACACAAAACTAAAGTCATTTCAAATGGCAACTTTCTGGCTTTAAGAAACATTATAAGAAATCAGGAAAAAAAATTGTAGCAGTCAGTAACGGTTACTTTTTAGACCAAGCAGAGGGAAAAAAATATGGAATCACTCAATTCTGAGGAAAAAATTATGGAATCACTCTGTAAATTTTCATCCCCAAAACTAACACCTGCATCAAATCAGATCTGCTTGTTAGTCTGCATCTAAAAAGGAGTGATCACACCTTGGAGAGCTGTTGCACCAAGTGGACTGACATGAATCATGGCTCCAACACGAGAGATGTCAATTGAAACAAAGGAGAGGATTATCAAACTCTTAAAAGAGGGTAAATCATCATGCAGTGTTGCAAAAGATGTTGGTTGTTCACAGTCAGCTGTGTCTAAACTCTGGACCAAATACAAACAACATGGGAAGGTTGTTAAAGGCAAACATACTGGTAGACCAAGGAAGACATCAAAGCGTCAAGACAGAAAACTTAAAGCAATATGTCTCAAAAATCGAAAATGCACAACAAAACAAATGAGGAACGAATGGGAGGAAACTGGAGTCAACGTCTGTGACCGAACTGTAAGAAACCACCTAAAGGAAATGGGATTTACATACAGAAAAGCTAAACGAAAGCCATCATTAACACCTAAACAGAAAAAAACAAGGTTACAATGGGCTAAGGAAAAGCAATCGTGGACTGTGGATGACTGGATGAAAGTCATATTCAGCGATGAATTTCGAATCTGCATTGGGCCAGGTGATGATGCTGGAACTTTTGTTTGGTGCCGTTCCAATGAGATTTATAAAGATGACTGCCTGAAGAGAACATGTAAATTTCCACAGTCATTGATAATATGGGGCTGCATGTCAGGTAAAGGCACTGGGGAGATGACTGTCATTACATCATCAATAAATGCGCAAGTTTACGTTGATATTTTGGACACTTTTCTTATCCCATCAATTGAAAGGATGTTTGGGGATGATGAAATCATTTTTCAAGATGATAATCCATCTTGCCAGAGAGCAAAAACTGTGAAAACATTCCTTGTAAAAAGACACATAGGGTCAATGTCATGGCCTGCAAATAGTCTGGATCTTAATCCAATTGAAAGTCTTTGGTGGTAGTTGAAGAAAATGGTCTATGACAAGGCTCCAACCTGCAAAGCTGATCTGGCAACAGCAATCAGAGAAAGTTGGAGCCAGATTGATGAAGAGTACTGTTTGTCACTCATTAAGTCCATGCCTCAGAGACTGCAAGCTGTTATAAAATCCAGAGGTGGTGCAACAAAATACTAGTGATGTGTTGGAGCGTTCTTTTGTTTTTCATGATTCCATAATTTTTTCCTCAGAATTGAGTGATTCCATATTTTTTTTCCCCTCTGCTTGGTCTAAAAAAGTAACCGTTACTGACTGCCACAATTTTTTTTCCTGATTTCTTATAGTGTTTCTTAAAGCCAGAAAGTTGCCATTTGAAATGACTTTAGTTTTGTGTCATGTCTGTGATCTGCTTTTTTTCTACAAAATTAAACAACTGAATGAACATCCTATGAATGAACAGGCCAGTGATTCCATAATTATTGCCAGGGGTTGTACAATACAATGTACACAAAGTTCTCTCACAATTCTCACACATTAGATAAAAAGTCTGTTATCTCCTGAAAATGTATTCCCGACTTTTTCCAATACAGCTGCATTTTCAGGCATCCTGCAAAAACAGCATCATGGTGGAGTTTTAGATACACATACAAACAGCCGGGTTCAAAAGAGAGTTGTGGAGAGCTTCCATGTGCGTGTTCATTGCGGCATAAACAGCATCCTGCTCCACAGACAGCAGACCCGGCACACATCAACATCTGAAATCCAACAAACGCGCTCAAAAAATGAAAGCGTTTTGGGATGAAGTGTGTCATCTTCTCTGTGTATGGAGCACTGACCGGGGTGGGGAGGAGTGCTCGTGCACAATTATGAGCTGGTACAAAGTCCTGAAGCTCCTGAAAGTAACATATTCCCAACTTTTTTCCAAGTATTTGCTTGCAGGTCCACTGATCTGAATGAATTCTGAGCATCACTGTTGTATGAAAGGTCAGTACATTCATGATGATGATGATGATGGAGTGTTCCTTGATTGCGCTGTTCCCGTGTTTGCTCAAACTGATGTTGCAGAGTCACCTGCCGAGCCAGAGGTTTAATTAGCAGTTAAATACATCAGCGACCACGAATCATGATTGCATTTGCATGGATAGACTTACAGTCACGCATATTTTGATGTTGTGTTGTTGAACAACACATTTAAAAACATGCGATATGTTCTTTAACATAGTACATTATCTGCTTCTGGTCAGTCATCCACAATCCAAACCAGCACCTCCAACAGATGATTAATTAGTGATCTGCAAGACAATATCAGCAAATTAACCCTTTTGGAGGATGGGAGGGATCATTCAGCTGCTAAATAACACTGGATTGGATGAACCGTGAAGTCTGTGAAGAGGCATCACATCAAAAATACTTTCAGAAGTTTCAAAAACTTGTTTGTACTATGCGTGTTGTTGGGACTTACGGAAACAGGTGATAATTTAAAGTATGACCACAAGACAAGAAACTGAAAAGTAGACTTTCATTGTAACTTTAAGGTGTAATTTTGCAAAATGATATCAGTGTAATCTGGCTGTGGCTAAAATAGGCTGGAAACAAGATAAACACTGGATCTCTGCTTACTAAATAACATCAGTGTGTAAGCTCTCAAATCAGACTGCTCAGAAGAATCAGATCACAAGAGATGTGACAGAAGTATCATGTTTCCTTTGAAAAAGCATTGTGTCCCGACACAAAATGTTTCACCCTGTTTCTCAGCTTTTGGCACAAGCCTGCACATCAGCCAGTCACAGCGGAGGCTGCTCATTCATCTCCACTCCGTTTCTGCTTCAGCATATTTTAACTACTTGCAGTAAATGGCTGAGATTGTGTTGAGCAGCAAATCCAAATCCAACCCACGAAACTGCTCTCACGAACTGTATCCAGTCGGTATTTCAGGACAAGGAAGCAATAACCACATCTACGTACATTACAAAAATATGCATGTTGCAATCTGCTTTCCCATTCCATGACTCTTATTTTAGCATATAACTTCATTTGGCTTTAGTGAACTCATTAACTTTGAATGCCATACATGCATTTGCCTGCTTGTGATGTGACTCGACTGCCTAATCCTAACTGATTGACGTTCCCAGTTCCAGTTGTCACCACCAGCAGTGTTTATTTGGTTCTGTCCGTCTGATCTGTGACAGCTGCCGGCTAATCTGCAAGTGTTAGCCTGCAAGACCTTGGGATAGACATTCTTCATATCTGAGGATAACTGAACTGAAAATGTAATCCTTAATCAGCTCTTACTTTCTTCTGCAGGAGTACGTGTTGGGAGGTAATTTAATTTAGCTCATCATAACTTCCACGGCATCACATGATTAATGGTCTCTGTGTAAATGAGACTCATCCTTCTGTCACTCGCGGCAGCCCCAGGTTCCTGAAAAGGTATTTCTGAGAGATGAAGCATTGAGTTTATTTTTAGATGAGCCGTCTCAGTTGTTGTGGCCAGTGTGACGTCTTGACTGTGAGCGCGGGAGGCTGGCATAGCATCTCATTATAAATCTGAGTGGTCTAATCTCATCTGTAATTAACCTCCACTGATCATCCTTGGAAGAAATGTAATGGATTAAATATTGCAGAGGTATTAAAATGTAAATGTATTGTATATGAGGAGCTGGCCTTATGGGCCTCTGATGGGAAGCATGCGGCGATGATGGTGTTGGGGGTGATGTCACGTCGATCATGTTGAAGGCTGTGGAGCGCCTCCATATGCTCTATGGCTCAGTGTTGTTGGTATGTGCATGCTGGAAATGGGTTCCAACTGTGCACCAAAAGGATCTGGTAGAAGAAGGTGATTTCAGGGAATAAGATCTTTAGCAGGCGAATGAAATGGGACCTAATTGACTCAGTTTAGCTGCTACATTGGGGGTTTAGAGTGCAATGAACACAGGCTTCCAAATTGATCATCGCACATGCAGATATTAGGCCGTTCCAGTGTCCTACAGAGGATGCCACATTCGTCACACTGTGAAATGCATATGCAAGAATTTTACCATGTTGTGTTTGAAGCTTGAGCGTCTAATGGGAATTCAGAGAAGAGAGAGAGAACTAGAGAGTAAAGGTGCCTTGACACGTGCACATATTTGATCTGTGCACTGGGACACAATCTGCCGTCCCAGAGAGTAAACTCGCTGTAAACTTGTAAACTGTGTGCGGCTTAATGCAAGTGCACAAATTTTAAAATGTTCAAAATCTCTGGAACATATTAATTATGTGAACATCAAGTGAACATTGTGCAAACAATTAAAAAACACTGCCATGCGGCAGAGCAACGCCGTGATGAAGCCTCACAGGACATGTTGGGGCATGTCCAGCTCATGCTCAGTTTCTCGGATATTCACACGACTGAAAAACAACCGGAAGCCGTCTGAAAGCCACCTGAAAGCTGTCCTGAGAGACCAACACGGAGGTGGTTTTGTCCCGCGCCATGAGCATCACGGTGGTGCATTCATCCGCTTCTTTTTCCGTGAAAAAAAATCCTGTAACAGTGGAATGTGCCGAAAAAGTGCTGATGTCCACGCCTTCTGCCTTTTTGTGAAAGTCAGATGACGTCCCGGATCAACAAAGCCTTCACATTGGAAATGATCTGGTTGTTTCAGCGGGGTTTGAGCCTGTCGATCAGCGCTCGGAGCGCGCCGCGCTCTCAGATGCTGTGGGCAGCCTTTAAACTGGCTGGAGCACTCCTTAATCTGTGTAATCCCCGCCATTTCCTTAACGACGAGAGGGGTGGACCAGTGCTCGCTCAAAGCCTGCTCACAGGCGAATGACGCAACCGACAGGCGTGAAAAAACTCACGCATGCGTACGAAGGTTCAAGCTTGGCTGATGCAATCACACGTGATTCAAATCCATATGGTTTTTGAAAAAAATAAAAAGGTCCGATACTTTTCTAACAGACCTCGTATATATACAAGGCACAGGGTCATCAACAGCAGCAGCGTTAGAGTATTAAGAAGGTGACAATGTGCATGTAGTGCAATGTTCACAGTTTGATGGTGGATGTTGAACTGTTCAACAGTCTGACAGCATTCGGGTAGAAGCTGTTTTTCAATCTGGATGTTTTTGCCCAGATGCTGCACAGCCTCCTTCCAGAGGGAAGGGGTGTGAACAGACTGTGCGCAGGGTGGGTGGAGTCTCGGAGGATGCAGGTGGCTTTGTCTCTACAGCTGGAGATCTAGATGTACCCAATGGGTGGTAAGCTGCATCTGATGGTACAAACCATGGCATTTTCAATGGGTTTATGGGCAAATTACATGCAAACAAAGTGACAGTGTGAGAAAGTGGACATGTGTTGCGGTTTCTTGATGATCTGCAGCTCAGACGTGTTGAGGCCGTTTTGCAGTTGAGAGAATGAAGCTACTCTGGTTAGCTGTGTATTCTAACACTTACCGACACATCTCTCACTCGCTTCATCTTTTCTTCTCCACTCGGAACCGAAAAAAACTTTGCAGTTGCTTGGGTGGTTACAGCGGAAAACAAAAACAAACATAATGTTATGCTGTGTATATATTAAATAGAGGTCCCCGGAAGTGGTGAAATCCCACGATATCAAGGAGGGTTCAAACGAGACTGTGGTCTCCTATACTCTGATACTAATCACTACTAAAAAATAATTTGCATCACTCTTTACCAAAATTGGAGCAAATTTAACTTTTGACCCCTGTTCAAACTGAAACTGACCTTTGTCATCATTCTTACTGTTTTTACCCCATAACTCCATCATATTCGGTCACAGATAGTCCAAACTATACCTTTATGGAACCTTCATGATCACACAAATAATGCGGTATAGAGTTCAATATGATTGGAGCATTTTTAAGTTTTGACCCCTGTGTAATTCTTTGATTGACCCCTACCTGGCTGCCGATTGAAAATTCAAGTGGCCAGTTGGTTTTTCAAAAGAGTAATGCCGAAGGAGTATTTGTGCCAAATTTTGTGCTTGCCAGATCGCCATTTGCAGGATTCCTCTGTAAATGTTCTGTTATCTGCTGCACTAACAATAAGTACTTCAGTTAGTCACTCACTGTTATGTCAGTGGACTGCCACGCAAGGCACTCGGCTGCTCACTCAGCAATTTAGAGAATAAGGACCTTGCCCAGCGGCCTATGGTGACTTTCTAACCTGACAGAGAATCAAACTGAGAAACTGGTCACCAATCGCCACTTTCATCTCTATTATAGTCCATCACTTTAGCAAGTCATGTGATGTCATACATCACCTTTCTATTGGTTTTAGGTCAAACTAATTTAGAATGGCTATTTTGTGGAACTGGTTACAGATTCAAATATGTTTAACATTAAGCGCTAATATGAAGTCATATTCTTGTTCTTTTGATAAAATGGCCTTTGACTGTGTGGGCACTTGAACCTCATACTCACCATCATAACTGGAGCCAATATCGATTAAACATGGGGTAAGGTGTTAGTCACAGATACAGTTGTTCAGTTTGAGACAGAACTGAACAAATATTAAAAGTACACAGAACCATATTATGGCATCACTGAATCACTGTCTGAGTGCCTGATTTACTAAAGGTTTTAGTGTGTGAAAATGTGTGCAAACAAGATAGGACTCACAAAAAAGGGACATTTATTAACAGTGAGCACTGAGCATTGCGTTATTTTAATGCGCAAAATGGTGCATATTGTGCAATTTGAGGTCATGACCACCCGGTTGCACAATATTATGGGTGTTGATACACATAGGTGAGATTTGTATTTCCAACACAATTTATCAAGGTCAAAAGAAAATTTTGCGTGTTCTGATTGCATCTGTACACACATCTGAAAATAAACTTTAGTTACTTTAGAATATGTGTGCCAAATTTCATGCTTTTATCACAGAAATGTACAACTATTTTGCCTATCTGTTGCAATACAGTGCCTCAGTGGCAAAAGGAAGACACTTCATCTGCATTGTCTCAGTCTACCCAGATGGAAATGGGTTCTGTGCCAGATCTGGTGTGGTGATCCAGAGTAACCAAGGGGCCAAAAACTAAACAAATCAAAAAAAATTCTACAGGTATTATTTAATTCCCTTCTAAACATACAGACTTTCTGTATGACACTGACAGTAATGTCCTACATGAACTCACATCACCCAACACCCAGTGGATGTGTGTGGAGACAGAAGCAGGTGATAAATTCAAGTCTTACATTTCATCCATTTTAATAATAACGATAAATACATCATTTGCATTAAAATAAAACAAAAAACAAAAGTGCAGTTGGGCATTTGCTCTGACAGTAAGTAAGTCATGAGCTGCCTGCATTGTTCATATTTTGCCACAAGGGGCAGCATCATTAAGTCAATCTTGATCTCACAGGTCTGGTTCCAGCTGACTGCTGATGAAACAACTTCACCTGAAAAACATTTTTAAAAATTAGGACTAAGACTCAACTTAAAAAAATAACCAACAACAGAAAAGAGCTTCAACAGTCACATACGTCAATGTGGAGATGACGCATCCTCTGCTGCCGTGCACTCCACTTTCTGAAAAAGTCAAAAACAAAACTGAAATTAATCTTCACCAAACTTACTTTTTGCTTTCAAATTTAGAAACACATTTTCTTTCACACATTGTCAGGATGATGAACAATTTGACAGAAAGAGGATTTTTCTGCTCCTACAGACCTAGTCACAAATGTGGCGATGTTTTGATCTTCAGGTAGGAATTCTCTCCAATTCAGTCCGGCCTCCTTCCACATCGCTCCAACTTTTTTTGGGGTCTTTAAAAACATAAATGAAAATTAAAAAATTATGCGGTCATACAAACTTACCAAAAAACATGGGTTATGTGATGGCACGAGTGTGAGAAGATAAGATTTGTGTTCCACATACCATTCCTGTGCAGAGCAGCTTGAGGATCTCAGCCAGCAGCACACCAGCCTTTTCCAGAGGCACAAGAGGCTTAGAGATCGCCCTAAACACACAATTCCACAATGAAGTCATTTCCGTGTGTCCACGTGTCAGAGTGCATCTGAATTAAGCAGCTTTAACACACAAAGGAGTTTATGCACTGAGTTTTCCGAAATAGCGTCTCAACACAACTTGTGTAGACCTCGGAGGGAACTCAGCGTAGGACTTGGCATACAGTGCATCCGGAAAGTGTCACAGTACTTCACTTTTTCCACATCTTGTTATGCTACAGCCTTATTCCAAAATGGATTAAATAAAATTTTCCCCCTCAAAATTCTACACACAATATTCCATCATGACAGTATGAATATCCCATAATCACAATGTCATTTTTTTTCATTATGGGGTGTTGTGAGTAGAATTTTGTTGGGAAAATTTAATTTACTCCATTTTGTAACAAGACTGTAACATAAGAAAATGTGGAAAAATGAATCGCTGTGAATACTTTCCAGATGCACTGTAGATCAGCACAAGCTGGGAAAGGTCAGTTAAACTTGTACTGGTTTTCAGGAATGAACTTGTACTCAGCTCGGTAAAACCTGATATTTAATTTTTTACACAGAATTCACCCAGAAGATATGCCAAGTCTTATCCTGGATTAACTGACTTTCCTAGAATACTGCATGGAATCCCTTAAAGCCTTTAACTAGTTATTTTATGGGGTAAAACTTAGAAAATTATGTTGTGTAAACACATATTTATAAGCTTCATTTTATGAACAGTTCGTCATTTGACAAGATGAAGCTCCGGGACTTTATCTCACCTGAACAGTTCTCCCATCAGGACCCTTCCCTGGTGCAGCACGGGGACAATAATTTGTGCCAGGTAGAGCCAGATGTATGGAATGTCTACTGCCATGTCTTCTGCTGTCTCCAGGATCTCTTGCAGCCTAAGAACACAATGAATGTGTGAATGTGTTTGTCTGTCTATATGGGGCCCTGTGACAGACTGGCGTCTTGTCCAGGGTGTATCCCATCTCACGCCCCATGACCCTTAATTGGAGTAAGAGGTTGAAGATGAGTGAGTGAGTGAGTGAGTAAATTGTGTATTAAAATGAAATAAATGATCCACAACTGTGGGGGAAGCATTTCTTTTCAGGTCTCACCCTTTGTAGTACTGCTCCTTAGACAGAGTTCCTGCTTTGATTAGTTGGCTGAGCAACAGGCCCATTTGCTCCCTGGCAATGGGTTTACGATCAAGGGTTGTCTCCATGCCACTTCGTACAAATACGTGGAGCAGGGAGGCGCTGTTGAGCTCTGCCACATATAGTAATGCCTCCTGTAACCGCAGAGGAAGAAAAAGAGAGAAGCAGGTCATCAGAGTGGTGTCATATTCCAACATTTCCTAACACCTGTGTTCATGTGAGTGTGCACGGTGCCACGTTTGTACCTTCATGTCACCCAGGTGGAGGTATTCTTCAACAATGGCAACTGATTTCTTCTCCACCTCCTCTTTTGTCATGGCGGGTTTAGGAGGAGGAGTTGGGATGCACTCACGTTTTTCTGCAGGAAGAAAAAAAGAGACAAATCCAAATAAACTCTTTGCTCTTAATCCTGACCTCATTGATGTTGAAGCCCTCACACCATCAGCCTGTCCTCAGAGCACCTCACTCCTCTACTTTATCCACTATGAACATTCAGTTTAATGGTCTTGATTTTGTACCTGTGAGCTCCCCGTTTGGACCGTTGTCCCTGCATCCTCTGTCCCAGTGGTCACTTTTCTCCTGGACTCTGTGAATGCTGGGACATGTTGTCTTGTTCTAGCTGGCTCCGCTTGTTCTTTCCTGCTTCCTTGCCAGCTGTTCTTGTTATACCATCCATCCTGGTAGTAAAATCTTCCAAACCTGTCTCTATCATCATAATGACTTCTGTCTCTGTGCTGACTGAACTCACTTCTGTTGTTGGACCTCCAGAGGTTGGTAGAGTTCATGTTCTGGAAATCACTTCTGTGCCAACCATCTCGCCTTACTTCCTGGACACTTTCTGAAGAGTTTGGGTCTCGACGCCAAGTGCTCTTTTCCCACCTGCTTCGTTCGTCTTCTTTCTTTGACAGGAGCTGCTGGCTCTGGAGCTGCTCCTGTTGCTCCTCCATCTCTGCCTCCTTGTGTATTTGGCTGATTTTCATTGTGCGGCACCCACTTATCCTGTGGAGTCAAGATTGAGAGGCTCATTTAACATCTCTGTTCTAGTTTGTCATGTGATCAGTGCACACAGTGTAGCACCATTCTGAGCATGCATGCACATGTTCTCAGCATTAGTCTCCACAGTTGATGCTGTTCACACTCTGTGACTGCACTTAACACTAATTCACAAGAAGATCCACTTTGTCAGACATTCTGCAAAAGTAAAAGGCACTCCTACCTTTCTTAGGTCAACAACAATCTCAAGGAGGCATTGTGTCCTTGTGGAGGTCTGCTTCTTCTGGAGAATTCCACTAATGGAGCAGAAATATTTATCCATTTGCACCTGCGAGAAAAATAAAGTGTTTTTTTCTTTGTTTTTTGTAGACAGATAAATATTGAACTCAGTTAAGTTTGAATAAATAAATGATTGCATCAACACTGACTTTGTCCATGTTCATGCTGCAATACCTTGTTCTTCTCATCATCCAGGACCTTCCCAACTGTGGAGAACAACTTGCAGAGACTTTCCAGGGAATCATCATCTCCCCTACTTTGTAGTGTTCCTAAGCATCTGTGGATGGTGGTCTCTGAGAGCATCTTCAGCTTAAACAGCTCTCCAATAAATCTGATATTTCCAAGAGACCGACGACGAAACTTCCCTTTGGCCTCCTCCAGCTCCAGAGCAAAGATCTCCCACTCCTTATCCTGAGGGCCGAAACAAGCATTTATACATTCAGTTTGATGTAATTTAATTACTTTTTGAAAGAAAAGTAAAAAATAAAATGAAACATTTCCTACATTTTTGGCAGTCTTCAGCTGCTCTTGCTTGTTGAGAAGAGCCTCGTCCTTATTCTGGTCCTTATCAAATTGTTTTTTGCAGAGCGCAAGGAGCCACTTGACATAACCCTGTGAATCTGCAGCAGGGACTTCCACCTGAGGAAATGAAAGAAATGACTTGTTTTATTTGAACATCACAACCTGACATTTAACACAGACACAAATATTCACAAGGAAAATAACTAACTAAAATAACTGTTTTATGCTTCCATTCAGATCTGATATATTACCTTCTGAATATGCCAATACAGGTTGGTGTCTCAATATGCTCTCCACAAAAAAATTATGAAGTGGCTGAGCACTTGCCCACATGGTCAAGTCATAAAAAGGCTCATGGCCTTTTATTGATATTCTACAATCATGTTCAATTTTCAAGAGTCAGTCATTCAAAACCCCTTTAAGTTATGACCACAATGTTTTACACACATATAACTAGTACCTCAGATATGTGTATTCTACAATATGAAGATTATCCATTGAATCCCTTCTGTTGTACATCTCTTTGAATTTTTGTAATTTTTTACGAGAATGGACAAACTGCCGTATTTGTGATGCTACAGAATGAAAAATTAGCTCTGTATCCCATTTTTGACATTTCCTACTATATCTGGGGTGTCCAAATAGGGTGTATTCCAAATTTGAGCTTTATATCTGCATTTTTCGCTGAGATAATACATTTTAAAAATGAAAGAAATTAGCTCAAAATGCATTCGGAAGTGTAAAATAGAATTGTGGGTACCCTGATTTAAAAAAATTTGATCTAAAAACTACTTGAAATTCAGCAGAAATATTCTGCATGTGTTCATCAGACATATGTGGGTACTTGTAAATAAATAAATAAATAAATAAAAAATGAGAATCCAAGTCGGTGACTTGGGAAGATTTTGGGAAATCTAATGGTTTCACACGGAATGACCCTATATATAGATATCTTGGCTATTTCCACTGTCTGATCATTTATCTCCTAGATAAAAGCGCAAGTTAAATAATGGTTATATGGTGCACCTTGACTGAAATGTGTTTCATATTCATTTCTAGTTACATAAAATTCCAAGACTGTCTGCATCCCAAATGACTGTGTAATCCTTTAGACTCACCTTTCCAGTAGAGGACTCTCACTCTCTGCCCCAACTCTTACAGATCAATAGTGGTGGAGGAGTGATTATTATTCCAGTCATTTGCAAAAGTTTAATGCCACCCATGCAAACTGGAGTTTTCCCCCACAAAATGGACCAATATATTATTACAACAAACAAAATTATTTTGGAAATCATTTTTTATTGAAATTCACTATGACCTATAACGTTTTCTTTTGTATGGAGTGAAAATGGTCCATTCCTTTAGTATTTAGTGTGTCCGCCTTTGCTTTGGTTCATGGCTTGGATGTGGCGAGGCATGCTGTGTATCAGGGAAGCACAATATTCTGGAGTCATTTCCTTCATCCAAACCTCCTTAATTGCTGTCCTCAATGCTTCAGCATTAGCTGGCTGCTTTTCTGCAACTTTATCTTTCATGCAGGTCCAAAGATTTTCTATAGGATCAAGATCCGGGATGTTGCCTGGCTATTCCAATGTCTGCACCCCATTTTTTTCTGAGGAAGTCTGAAATGATCTTGGATCTGTCGCAAGGTGCACCGTCATGCATGAAAATTTCAGTCTGATGCACTTCCATATGAAGTTTTAATTTCTCTTCTCGCAGAGCTTTGTACCTGGGTCCATTCATTGTGGAGCCTGGGTCAAGAAAATGAAGTCTAGCTGTTCTCTTTTTGCTCACTACACCCCAAATTATTTGACTTTGAGGGTGTTTCATGGTAGATATTGTGTACCTTTCATTGAACCTTTGTCCTACTGGTCTTCGCACATGGCGCTTTTGGACAACAAACTGCTGCAGCAGCGATTCATCAAAAAATAGGACTTTAGCCCAATCTTCTACTGTCCAATCTTTGTGTTTCTTTGCAAACGTAAGTCTTTTCTTTTTCATGGTCAGTGTCAACCTTGGCTTGGCAGCAGGTTTATAGGATTTTAATCTGAATTCTTGGCTCAAACAACGTGAAATGGCGCTGATGATGATGAGATCAATAAAGTTTTATCTTATCTTATCTTTAGTGCCATGATTTAGCAGATTGGCTCTAATCTTCTTACAGAAAACTACCCGGTGACCTGATTACTGACCTTTGAATAATGTGGTCTCCCTTGGGGTGGTTTTACGATGTCTCCCTTAATGGTGTTTGTCACCATAACTTTCATTGTTCTTGTATTTTTCAATTGCACGGTGTACAGCAGGTCTGCTAACTGATAGTTTCTCAGCTATCTTTCATTCAGAAAACCCTTCTTGGTGCAGAATTGCAATTTGCGCTCTTTTAACAGTTGACAATGATGGGGTTTTTTTGCCCATAATTTGGATCGTCCAAAATTTAAACAATCAAAGAAATCTAGACTTAAGAAGACCTGTTAAATAGAAAAGTCACCAGTTATGTGATGACTAGCTTACCTAGTTCACTGGGTTAAAAGATGATCCATTTCTAATCATGTGATGATGCAGTACCTACTATAGGCTTCAAAATGGCTTTTCTGAAGGAGTGGCATTAAACCTTTGCAAATGACTGTAGTGCATTATTACTATTATTACACTCAACAAAAATATAAACGCAACACTTTTGGTTTTGCTCCCATATTGTATGAGATGAATTCAAAGATCTAAAACTTTTTCCACATACACAATATCACCATTTCCCTCAAATATTGTTCACAAACCAGTCTAAATCTGTGATAGTGAGCACTTCTCCTTTGCTGAGATAATCCATCCCACCTCACAGGTGTGTCATATCAAGATGCCGATTAGACACCATGATTAGTGCACAGGTGTGCCTTAGACTGCCCACAGTAAAAGGCCACTCTGAAAGGTGCAGTTTTATCACACAGCACAATGGACCAGATGTTGCAAGATTTGAGGGAACGTGCAGTTGGCATGCTGACAGCAGGAATGTCAACCAGAGATGTTGCTCGTGTATTGAATGTTCATTTCTCTACCATAAGCTGTCTCCAAAGGAGTTTCAGAGAATTTGGCAGTACATCCAACCAGCCTCACAACCGCAGACCACGTGTAACCACACCAGCCCACGACCTCCACATCCAGCATGTTCACCTCCAAGATCGTCTGAGACCAGCCACTCGGACAGCCGCTGAAACAATCGGTTTGCATAACCAAAGAATTTCTGCACAAACTGTCAGAAACCGTCTCAGGGAAGCTCATCTGCATGCTCGTCGTCCTCATCGGGGTCTCGACCTGACTCCAGTTCGTCGTCGTAACCGACTTGAGTGGGCAAATGCTCACATTTGCTGGCGTTTGGCACGTTGGAAAGGTGTTCTCTTCATGGATGAATCCCGGTTCACACTGTTCAGGGCAGATGGCAGACAGCGTGTGTGGCGTCGTGTGGGTGAGCGGTTTTCTGATGTCAGTGTTGTGGATCGAGTGGCCCATGGTGGCGGTGGTGTTATGGTATGGACAGGCGTCTGTTATGGACGAAGAACACAGGTGCATTTTATTGATGGCATTTTGAATGCACAGAGATACCGTGACGAGATCCTGAGGCTCATTGTTGTGCCATACATCCAAGAACATCACCTCATGTTGCAGCAGGATAATGCACGGCCCCATGTTGCAAGGATCGGTACACAATTCTTGGAAGCTGAAAATGTCCCAGTTCTTGCATGGCCGGCATACTCACCGAACATGTCACCCATTGAGCATGTTTGGGATGCTCTGGACTGGCGTGTACCAGTTCCTGCCAATATCCAGCAACTTCGCACAGCCATTGAAGAGGAGTGGACCAACATTCCACAGGCCACAATTGACAACCTGATCAACTCTATGCAAAGGAGACGTGTTGCACTGCATGAGGCAAATGGTGGTCACACCAGATACTGACTGGTATCCCCCCCCAATAAAACAAAACTGCACCTTTCAGAGTGGCCTTTTATTGTGGACAGTCTAAGGCACACCTGTGCACTAATCATGGTGTCTAATCAGCATCTTGATATGGCACACCTGTGAGGTGGGATGGATTATCTCAGCAAAGGAGAAGTACTCACTATCACAGATTTAGACTGGTTTGTGAACAATATTTGAGGGAAATGGTGATATTGTGTATGTGGAAAAAGTTTTAGATCTTTGAGTTCATCTCATAAAAAATGGGAGCAAAACCAAAAGTGTTGCGTTTATATTTTTGTTGAGTGTATTATTATCCACTGATGATCATATGAGAATGAGCTCAGCTCCTGTTTCACAGTGTGCAGTACCTTCACAATGCATTTCAGGCCCACTAGCTAGCTAAGCTAAGGTAGCTCTTTTACAGTTGGAATGTAACTTTTGACTCTCCCCATCCACAAAACAAAACACACTTTTGACTACAAAACAACAAAGTTAAGGTGATACGTGCACATGGGTCATCTATACAGTAGATATCTCACATTGCCCGCTGTACAGGGGGTGCTCTTGTGCGCAGTAATGGCCAGGTTTTTATTTGTCAAACAGGGAGCACTTGGTTCATTAATTACATGGGACTTTCGGACTTTCTGCCATTAGCTGGAGCTAAATCATTTTTACTGCTCGCAGTGATGAATAATACTTACTTTCTCCAAAAACCTTCGTATATCCATTCTTCAAGGAATCAGTGTTGTATAGTAACAAAGTAAAAATACTTCACTACTGTACTTAAAGTAGACCTGCATTGAAATAAATGCAGTCAGATCTTTGGACCAAAAAATGACTTATATTTACACATAAGATCCTTCTGAATGTAGTAAAGTAAATCTGCAAGCCCAGATCTGTCATTCAACGGAGAAATCTTCATTTGAAAATGACAAATTTACAGCTAACATTTAGCCCTCCGCAAATTGTCCCTCTCATCATGGACGCTGCCGAGACGTCAGGGACGAGACCCTCTCCCAGCATGCATTGAGCGCGCCAACTGTAATTTGTGGATTTACTTCAGTTTGCATCTGCACCTTTTTCTTGTCTTATACGGAAGGATCTACTTTTTAAAACTTCATATTGTCTTGCGGTACGCTTGGTGAGTACACATTTATTTTATTTGTGCTTGAAAATTATTTTTGTGGACTTTTTCATACGCCCGTTTAATTGAGTGGTGTCGCTTTGAAAATCTACTGAGTTTCACCTCCGGTGTACTGTCGCGTGCTACGGAGGTGAGACCCGCAAAGAATTCAAGTCATTAAAAATATATAAACCTCTCTCAGCGGCCACGGAGCTCTGCGGCTTCGATTACCGAGACGTGCGGCACTGCGGATTTTGCAGCAAGAAGTCTGTCCTTGCAAGCAACAGGTGTCACCGCGCGCACTGCATTAAAATGGCAAGCGTAGTCTCTGGACTTGTGCCAAGTTGGCTGCAACTCCATTCAGTAGACAGAGAGGTGGTGCTGGCTGCACAGCAGACACGGGGGTGTGAGTGCGGCGGAGGCATTTAACGAGCGCATGCATTCGGTAAGCGTATCAGGGGCAGTGAGAGCGAGGCGTCGGGGAATAATGTTGCCCGCTGCCGCCGCTGATCTAATCCCCAGATCTGAGCAAGCAGAGCTGTATCTCACATTCATTGCAGCTTACTTTTGGATGTTGAAACCAGGATGTGTGTAAAAGTAACATTACTAAGAGATAAAATCAATTTCAATGCAGGATCGGACTGAAGGCGGGAACGCGTCGTCTTGTCACCGACGTCATGGAAATGATCCGGATGTACAAACTGTTTTCACAGAGGGCTAAATTTGTCATTTTTAACGAATATTTCTCAGCTGAATTACAAATTTGGGCTTACAGATTTACTTTACTGCATTCACAAGGGTCTTATAAATACATATCAGCTATTTCTTTTCTGAAATCTGACCACATTTATTTCAATGCAGGTCTCCTTTAAGTATGTTTTGGGAGATTTTGTACTTTACTTGAGTTTTTTTAATTCAGCTTACTTTCACTTTTACTTCACTACATTTCTGACCTTAATTGCATACTTCTACTCCGATGCATTTTCTATTCGCCCTGTCGTTACTCGTTACAAAAATAAAAAAAAACAAACACACACAAAAAAAGTCGTGTTTTCACCCAGAGACACCACTGATTACTAGTGACTGCAATGAAGTCACGCCCATACGTCAACCTATACGGATTTTCCGAGTTTCAGAGTCATACGGACGTACAAATAAAGTCTTACGGATATTCAGGGTTTGGTCTGCAGTGGGTCTGTAATCATCTACAGCGCGACTCCACTTTGATGCATGAGCCATTGAAGCAATGCTTCGAACCACTGGCTCGTGGTTCTTTGATTCGCTGCTCTTCAGAAGCGGTAAGTCCGCTTCTTAACTCCTCTCAAAGCCATTAAAATATCGTGAGTCGCTTTTGTTTGGATTAAAGTGGAGATGACACCTCAAAAAAATAGGGAAAACTGATATAATATACATAATAAATATACATATTTTATAGTAAGTTGAAAGTAATTATACTCATTATCACTGAAAAATAAAGTTTGTACAGCTTCTCAAAAGTATGTTAATTGGACAGCGCGCCTTCAGCGGTCACATGATGCCGTGACGACACAGGCTGGAGAGTCCCGTCTTTGTCTGTTCGATCGACAACAGGAACAGATGGACCTCAGACTGTGACGAGATCAAGAATTTTTCTGACTCCTCTTCAAGTGTGGATTATTTCTGACTCAGATCCTGAGGATGTCACAGCAGTGATTAGACCCTACAGATTGGAGCCGTATCTTTCGGATGAACATTCAAACCAGGAGTATTCTGGCAGCGAAAATAAATTACATGCCGCCGTCGTGTTTTCATGCCGCCGTCGTGTTTACCTTCCGCCGCCGTGTTTCCGCCGCCGTGTTGCCGCCGTCATGTTTACATGCTGCTGCCCTGTTTTCATGCCGCCGCCGTGTTGCCGCCGTCATGTTTTCATGCTGCTGCCGTGTTTATGCCGCCGTGTTTTCATGCCACTGCTGTGTTTACATGCCGCTGCTGTGTTTACGCCGCCGTGTTTTCATGCCGCTGCCGTGTTTTCATGCTGCTGCCGTGTTTACGCCGCCGTGTTTTCATGCCGCAGCTGTGTTTACATGCCGCTGCCGTGTTTTCATGCCGCCGCCGTGTTTTCATGCCGCCGCCGTGTTTACATGCCGCCGCCGTGTTTACATGCTGCAAGATTATTGTGAACATATTATTTGGGGTTGACATTTTATGTGTTCCTGTGAGCAGTGAGAACATGGAGACGGTAGAAGAAAGTGTCTGCTGTCTGGAGCAAATGTGGGTGTGCGAGCGGAGGGAGCGGCAGCCGGACATTTCGTGCATCACACAACACCGCAGCTTTCGATCAATCTGCCTGGACTTGAAAAGGCTAAAACCTTTCGCCCTTGTGTTTGTGCAATATGCTGCTACACACTGGTCAGGCATATCGACAAACAAGTCCCTGAGAGCTGTGTTTAATCAAAGTTTCTGCTGCTTAAAAAAAAGTGTAAACAACGGCCGCCAGGCGTGCGAGCCGATATGATCTACAGCCTGTGACGTATTTTCGGCTTGGTGCTCAGCGGGAAGCTGTAAAGGGGGCGTGCACATTTTTCAGTGGCGGGACGTTCAAATGTTATATATAACGGGAGAACTGCGTCCATTTTCCCAAAACGCTTAGGTTGACCGAATTATATAACCTTTGTTACATGTAATAAGACTATGTTGTCGTTAAGTGTCATATCCACTTTAAAGTCACTAACTGGGACGCTTGTCATGTTGTAGTCAAGAAACGAGAATCGTCCTCCGTTCCGTTGACACAAAATTGCCACTTTAAATAAAATGACACCTCTTTCCAAACACTGTAATACAGAAAATAAACTACAATCAACTAAAACGTTTTTTTTTCTTCCCAAAATGAGACGTCTTGTGTTCTTTATGAATTAAACTGATGCTGACATACAGCACAGACAGCTGTAAGAGCTCAGTTCAGATATATGGAAAGATATTCATGCCAAAATGTCTGAAAGGAAATGCAAAAACTACAGATTTTGTTTATTTATGTCCAGAGATCAAGGATCCACCATGTAGAGTTTATTATGGCCAGAGTTTAAGGATCCTGTGTCCAGTTTCATATTTATTTACTTTAAGACTCAATAAAATGTTGTTCAATTCAATTTCAATTTAATCGGCTTATAAAGCACCAAATCGCAACAAAAGCCATCTCAAGGCATCTCACATAGAACAGTTCAACATAAAAAATTAAAATAAATAAATAAAAATTAAAAAATTAAAATACATAATTAAAAACAGAAGTAAAAAAAATAAAACAGATAAAAATGAAAACTATTTATAAGAAAAATAATAAAAATAGGCTTTAAGACTTGACTTAAAAATGTCCACAGACTCCAACTGCCTCGCGGTCGCAGGAAGACCGTTCCACAGAGCGGGTGCACGATAAGAAAAAGCTGTTTGACCTGCTGACATAGAAAATCTGTAAAGCCTACTTTTAGTACACAAAAAATTCACAAGAGGTATCGATAAGGAATCGGCTCGATAAGCGGAATCAATAATGGTATCGATAAAATATTATCGATACCATCCCTAATAAACACACGGGGTGAAGTCGAGGATCATTGACATGCTCGTCTGCAACATAGGTACTGGCAAGGTGATTTTTCGATACACTTGATGAAATTCTAAGGTATGTTTTATTTTGTTCATTATATTCGATTTATTTTTCATGATTTTATTTCCAGTAGTTACACACAGTTCTTGTTTCTGTAAAAAAATAACTAAATTTGACACATTCAGTTCTGTAAAATTCAGCTTGATGCATGAATACTAGATCTCTATTGTTTGAAATTCAACTGTGGAGGAAATACTAATGATCCTAACTTTAATGTCATTGTGGCAACTCATAATATGTGGACAAAAACCCAGTTATGTGATACCGCTATGCGGTTGTGTGTACTGTAATAAAACTGATTTTGGTGCACTTTGGAGGTTATAAGGATTTTATGCTGATTTTATGGATTTTCTCACTTGGTTATGCAGGTGGACCCTCAAAAGGGTTGACATGTATGCAGGCCGATTTGTCACGAGGCATGTCCGGTAGGCTTTTTTGCAGTTGCGCACTTGGGGGGTGTTTGTCAGGAAAATGATTATTTCTCTACATTGATTACAGACCTGCAGCGGGTCTGTAATCAACTTTTCTGCAGCACTGCTTGGCTTTGAACCTTGAACGAATCAAAGCAGTGATTCGCAGGTCGAAGCAGTGCTTCGATCTACGATTCGTGGATTGATTGCTTTATTTCGCTTTATCCTAATTTTTCCCCACTAAAACCCTGAAGAGCATATGTCTGTGAGTAATATTTAATATTTTTATGTTAAACCGACCTGTTATGGTCTTCTGAAACAGTTGATAGATGTATTTTATAACTTAAAATAGGACCGATGCTAACGTGTTAGCATGTCTATGGCGTTTTCAATGTTAAAGTTAGCATTAAGCTGTTCTCATCAGCATGTTTGTGTTGTTTTCTTTATAATTAATGGCTCAGCATTCGTTGTCGTAAAAGAGTCAAATTGTAATTTTTTAAATTTATTTTTATTCATATATTATAGCAACAACAATAGTCTACATAATAGGCAATAATAGTCAATAATAATAGACTGATAATGTTACAATACAGTTTTAGAGAAAGAGACAAAAAGAACCTAATGAAACAAAACACAACAGAAAAGATAAAACCATGTAACAATGAAAATAAATAAATACATATAGAAATAAATAACTGTTTCCTGTGAACACCTAGTGAGTAGCCTACTCTCGTTTAGGTTTTGAAACCTTGTTTCTGAAGTGTTTTTGTGTGATGTGCACAATTTTCAGTATTTTGACTAATACTACCAGTCATTTACAAGCCTAGATAAACTTGTTTAAAAAAAAAAAAATCAGTTTGTTTTTGATTATTAACATTTACTTGTACTTTTACTTTCAATACTTGAGTACATTTAGTTGTACATTACTTGTCATACTTAAGTACAATGAATATGGACCGATATGGATTTTTGAGGCCGATGCCGATAACGACATTTGGATGAAAAAAATGCCGATAATCGCTAAATCGGCTGATTTGCCGATAGCCGATAAATCAGCCGATATTATTATTATTATTATTATTATTATTATTATTATTAATTTTTTATGAATAAAATGTTCTTTTTTGGACCCTTAACAAAAAAGGTATGAGCTAAAAGCTGAAGCTTTGTCCTCATATTGATTAACTTTATAACAGAGAAGAATTTTCAAGTTCAAAAAATGCAATGTGCTGGTAGAACATTTTAACAATAAAACATGGACCCTGATATAACATGTTAGGAAACGATCATATAACAGTAAAATAAGATTCTTTTCACAAGACCCTGTACTGTTTGTGCAATTTTCAAGAACAGTAACAAAGAACTGTCTAGTACAAAAAAAAATCTGTGCAAAGTTGCATTAATCTCTAAGGAAAAGATAAATAACATTACAAAAAAAAAACCCCTCAACTCTACAAAAGTTATTAAACAAATCTTGAAACATTCGCCCTTCATTCTTGGTCCCTTTGGGTGGAAATCAAACAGACGATAGGACTGGCAGGATATTTTTCATTATGTAAAAATTATGTTAACATAATAACATTATGTTAACAGAACAGAACGGAAGGGGGGCAGCTTTTGAAAATTTAAGCTAAAAATTAGCCATTCTAGGGGTACCCAAAGGGGAAAAGCCAGGTATGACAGCCCAAGTCCCTTCATCATGTCCAGAAGGCTGGGGAAGTTTGTTGAGTGGGCAATCTCATTCTGGGTTAGCCAGTACATGGTTCTCAGTGAGGCAGTCAGAGTCCAAGTACATTTTTAATTCAAGACTTAAAACCTATTTTTATTCTCTTTCTTATGAGTAGTTTTTATTTTATGTTTAATTCTTTTACTTCTGTTTTTAATTAGGTATTTGAGTTTTTTTTATTTAATTTTTTTATGTTGAACTGTTCTGTGTGAGGCACCTTGAGACGGCTTTTGTTGTAATTTGGCACTTTATAAGATGATTACATTGAAATTGAACAACATTTTATTGTCTTAAAGTAAATAAATATGAAATTGATTACTGGATCCTTAAGCTCTGGACATAATAAACTCTACATGGTGGATCCTTGATCTCTGGACATAAACAGAAATAAAATCTGTTAGTTTTGTCAAAAGCATTTCCTTTCAGACATTATTAGTGGCACAAATGTATTTCCATACCTATGAGCTGAGTTCTACAGCTCATAGACGTCTCCTTTTTTTGGGGAAAAAACGTTTTAGTTGATTGTAGTTTATTGTCTGTATTGCAACGTTTGTAAGAGGTGTCATTTTATTTAAAGCGGTGATTCATTTTGAAGTTATTAATTCCGAGCGGACTCTGTCTCAGCAAAGAGCCGCGCATCGTTTGAATCTGTGACAAAGGAACAGAGGATAATTCTCGTTTGTTGACTGCAACAAGACAAGAGTCCCAGTTAATGACTTTAATACACACAAAAATGACTCATGATATTTTAATGGCTTTGAGAGGGGTTAAGAAGTGGACTTACCGCTTCTGAAGAGTAGCGAATCAAAGAGCCACGAGCCATTGAATCGAAGCATTGATCAGTGATTCACGCTTCAAACTGGAGTTGTGCTGCAGAAACGGTTGATTACACGGTCCAAAATAAGCGTAACGGTCCAAAATGATATCGTATCGGGCCGTAACGCCTGTTTCAACCTCTTAGCAGTAAATGAATGATTTTCATGCTAGAAATAAGGTCTACACAATGTGGGCTTAATAAAAAGTGTGACCGACGAAATGAAGCACATTCGACACATTACTACATAAACTGAGTTAATCAAACTGAGTTGAACTGAAACGGGAGAAATGTGGGGTGAATGTAATCGCAAAGTTATTACAAACAACATTCTTATAAACTTATTTGTATGCTTTTGTCAAGCCAATCAGTGCAGTGTGATGGCGAACTACGGGGCGGTGATGAACACATTTAAGCAGGGGTGTAAGCAGCTCTCAGTTGAATGGAGTCAGAGCTCCATCTACTGGACAAACGGTGCAACTACATTTTACATTGCCGACACAAACATTATTTCAGTAACTGTACTGTTTATGAGAAATTATCGGCGTTTTATCGGCAAAATTTCGGCTGATGGTGAGTACTTTGAAAAGGGCTTATATCGGCTGATAATATCGGCCAGCCGATATATTGGTTGGGCTCTAGTCAAAGTCAGGAAAAATCTTGGCAAACTCGAAAAATGCCTATCCTTTAACATTGAACGAATATTCAAAAATTCATAACTCTGTAAAAAAAACTGAGTTTCTTTCATATTTTAGAGCATTATGTGGGATGATTTCCTTTATTGACTGACAAAGTTTGATCCGGATCTGATCTGGATTACAGATTTTGTGGACATTTAAATTTAACATGGAAGACCTCATTAATGTATATATTATATTGTGTCTTAATCAAACATGTCCCAATCATTCTCATATTTCAAAGTGAGGTACAGGCTGGCACTCACTATCATCTGACAAAGTTTGATCCAGATCTGATCCAGATTGTGGATTTTATATTGAAAAGCCCATTTGTCTACATTTTGCATTATATCTCAATCAAAAGTGCCTCAAACACTCTCATTTGTGTCACTGAGGTGCAAACTGTCACTCTCAATGAATAGAGAGTAATGGGCCTTTCACACTGAATCCATCAGATGCGTCAAATGCGTCAAAAATCGGTCTAAGAAGCATTATTTTCACTGAGACGCGTTGCGTTTTAGATGCGTCAGATGCGTCAGGTCAAAAGCTGAGCTAAACCGACGCATCTGACGGGAGCGCGCATTGCCGCTTGTCAGCAGGCTGACGGAGTCAAAGTTCAATCCAATCCAACTTCCGACTTGCTGAGCTGTGACGTACCTTTGCGTTGTCCAATAGGAACGACGCGTCGGGCCAAAACACGGAAGACGGGTGGCAGAAACCACCGATCTCTACAAAATGGACGGTGCAGAAACCACTGATCTGTGCAAAACATACATGTCACAGGACTCCTCATTTATGGAGCAGTTTTCTGAAGAAAAATCCTTCGAAATGTTTTTTGTTGTTGTTACCTCATTATTTCTGATTACTGTTAAAAAAAAAAGAGTTTAGAACACTTGTAATTAAAATAGCTAAATAAATCAATAAATGGTTCTTTAGAAACCTTTCGTCTGTAAATTAAAACCACCTGTTATTTCAGATTATTTCATTTCTTGTTCAACATAAGGAACCTCGGACATTTATTTTTAGACAAAAGTCTGGTAGATTATTTATATCTCATTTTAACCAGAAAAACAGACACTGTAAATAAATACTAATGTTTATTATAAATGCAACAGGAAATAATTTAACAATGACTGCAGTGTGATTGTAAAGTAGGATTTCTGTGACATACGAGGTCTGTCAATAAAGTATAGGTCCTTTTTATTTTTTTCAAAAACTATATGGATTTCATTCATATGTTTTTACGTCAGACATGCTTGAACCTTCGTGCGCATGCGTGAGTTTTTCCACGCCTGTCGGTGATGTCATTCGCCTGTGAGCACTCCTTGTGGGAGGAGTCGTCCAGCCCCTCGTCGGAATTCCTTTGTCTGAGAAGTTGCTGAGAGACTGGTGCTTTGTTTGATCAAAATTTTTTCTAAACCTGTGAGGCACATCGAAGTGGACACAGGTCAAAAAATTAAGCTGGTTTTCGGTGAAAATTTTAACGGCTGATGAGAGATTTTGAGGTGATACTGTTGCTTTAAGGACTTCCCACGGTGCGAGACGTCGCGCAGCACTCTCAGGTGCCATCGTCAGCCTGTTTCAAGCTGAAAACCTCCACATTTAAGCCTCTGTTGACCCGGGACGTCGTGAGAGACGTCGTGTCACCGCGCGCACTGCATTAAAATGGCAAGCGTAGTCTCTGGACTTGTGCCAAGTTGGCTGCAACTCCATTCAGTAGACAGAGAGGTGGTGCTGGCTGCACAGCAGACACGGGGGTGTGAGTGCGGCGGAGGCATTTAACGAGAGACGTTTCAGAAGAAGTCGGTTTCAGCATTTTATCTGGATATTCCACTGTTAAAGGAGATTTTTTTAATGAAAGACGTGCGGACGGATTGCAGCGTCGGCTCGCAACCGCTGCGACGCTCCGCCACAGGAAAAACACCTCCGTTGGAAGCCTTAAGGACAAGTTGGAACATGTCCAGCTGTTAAACAATTTCTCATATACTCACTCCACTGAAAGCCATCAAAAGCCGCCTGGATTTTACAAATGGTTATCAACACGGAGGTGTTTTTCCTGTGCCGCCGCACCGCGCCGGCTGTGTCCCGACGTGCGGACCTGTCCGCACGTCTTTCATTAAAAAAATCTCCTTTAAAATCTCCGTTCTCTCACGATGTCCTGGATCAATAGAGCCTGAAATGTGGAGGTTTTCAGCTTGAAACAGGCTGACGACGGCGCCTGAGAGCGCTGCGCGACGTCTCGCACCGTGGGAAGTCCTTAAAGCGACAGTATCACCTCAAAATCTCTCATCAGCCGTTAAAATTTTCACCGAAAACCAGCTTAATTTTTCGAACCGTGTCCACTTCGATGTGCCTCACAGGTTTAGAAAAAATTTTGATCAAACAAAGCGCCAGTGTCTCAGCAACTTCTCAGACAAAGGAATTCCGACGAGGGGCTGGATGACTCCTCCCACAAGGAGTGCTCACAGGCGAATGATGTCACCGACAGGCGTGGAAAAACTCACGCATGCGCACGAGGGTTCAAGTATGTCTGACGTAAAAACATATGAATGAAATCCATATAGTTTTTGAAAAAAATATAAAGGACCTATACTTTATTGACAGCCCTCGTAAACCTCATGATGATTTTTTTTTTATATATAGTCATTTCAACTTGTAATTTCGCCAAAATATGTAATTGCCTTTAATGTTGCTATCAGGACAGAGTCATTTCTAAAATATGAATTTGAGCACAATAAGTGGAGAGCTTCTACTTGTGCAAATGTCTTTTGACTTTGATTTCATGGACATTTTTAATGATCCGTTCATTTATTGTTAAAATAGAAAATGAAACAGCTTTTTAAAAAATAATAAAATAGTTGCTGTTCAAAGAGCCTTTTATTTAGAAGCAGGTGATGTTCTGCTGAATTCTCGGGACCGGATGAAGGTCTCTTCTGCAGCTTTGAACTCTGGTGGTGTTGCTGAAAAGCAGAGATGTTTTCTTTCGACTGGACTTCGTGGTGTTCAGCTCATCAATGGAAGTTTGGTTGTCAAAACAGCAAATGTTCCTGATTGGGACAAATAAAAATATTTCTTTAAATATAAAGAAACACGAAACAGTTTGTATATATAAAAAAGGGGAAAAAACGATGGAAAAAACGCCCAAAAAATAAGTTATTTAAAGTTGAGCTTTTGTGGTGTCTGAAAAAAGCTGTAGCTTTATTTGGTAAAAATAAAAAGACTGAACCATTTAGAAATTAAAGTGTTCACTCAGATCAACTGTGCTAAAGGCTACGCTAACGTTAGCCGATCATTAAACCTTTAAAGCAGTTCAGTAAACGTCACGTTTATTTTTACATTATTCTCACCTCGATAAAGCTGCAGAACTAAACTCCGTTGGGCAAACTGGGACTTCGCATATATCCAAAAGGTGGGAGATTTCGGACTGAGTGGGTCTGCTCCATCATCCCGGCTGCCTGCCTCGGTATGCCCAGTGATGATGCCTGAAGGCCGGCTTCTCCGTGCGGGTCGGCCCGCTGTCGCGGTTCAGTCGATAGCCCACCAAGTCATCGGTCCTCCCTCAGTCGGCGTCACTCCGAAAAGTAGCTGAAAAAAAGCTTCTCCCAGCAGGGTGATGGGATTCCGACACGTTGACGGATTGGCCTGACGGATTCAGTGTGAAAGGCCCGTTAGTTTGAGCCGCATCTGATCCTGACTGCAGATTTAGCAGATATTTGATTTTAACATTGAAAAGCCCATTTGATTTATATGTTGTATTATATTTTATCTTATGAAAAGCCACTTCTAACAGGATTTTGACCTTGAAAATTTTTCTCAAGGTAAATATTTGTGAAATTGGAAACTCGTGTTGGTGGAGGTTTTTCTTTCTTCAGTTATCTGCAGAAATATGACTTTATATTATGTACATGTGCCATAAACAAAACCCCCTCCTCCTGGTCTTGTGATGGTCCTCCAGTTAAAAAATAAAAACCCCTGTGTGTATGTGGAGTATGTTTTGGACGTTTCGTGTTCCCTCTTGTGTTTGTGAAGCTGAATATCTGGAGAATGTATGGATGCTTTATTCATTCCATGTCATGGTCTGAGGAGGTCCTCAGAGGCTGCTTGACATTTTTGAGAGTCCTGAAATTGGGACATACAGCTGCTGTGTGCTTGCTGGTGGCTTGCAGTCTGTGAGTTATGGTTAGACACCTATCAGTTCAACAAGAAATTGGCCCAATATTGACCTTTTTAAATAAAAATTGAATACTGAATACACAGTGTTACTTAACTGTTGTTTTGGTGGATATGTTGTAGGTCATTTGTATTTGGGGCGGGTAGGGAAAAATGGATGCTTGTGCTATAACTATATTTACTTTTATGGCATGAATCGATATAATTCAAATTAAATTGCTTATAGAAGAGGTGGAAAGAATGGAGTACCATTTCCATTCTGGAGAGGATGCGGTGTTTTGTAGATCTAATCTGAGAGTTGTGTGTGACGTCGGCTCCATTTCAAATGGCACATTTGAGGGAGAAAGGAAGAAATTTCCCCTGGGGTCACATTTTGAACTGATCAATCCTTACTTAAAGGAGTCACTGCCACTGAGTGTAACTCAGGATGGGGGCAAGTATTAATTTGGGTGTTTAGTGGCAGAGATGTGCTGACTGTTAAGGCCGCCTGACACGAGCATGACATTGATTCACGCACAAGCACGACCTGTGTCGTGCGGGAGAGTAAACTCGTCTTTAATGGATGCAGACAGGACGTGAGGGGGGGCGGCGGTGCGTGCTATTGCGCACAGAGAATTTTCAATTGTTAAAAAAAATCTTTCATGCATAAATGTCGTGCTGCTGTCGTGATGCGATCTAATCGCTAACACGATGTGCAGCTCGTCATGTGGAGTAAAGAAGTAGTGAACAGAGTGAGTGGTGATGTCAGCAGATCGCATCAGAGTGCAGCTCGTCTGAAGGATTATAACAAGAAACAAAATCTGTCATAAACACACTTTAACAGCTGCACACAAGAAGGAAAGAACACGCAACTGTTTTACCAAGCCATGACAATGTAAACATGACAAATAATTACCTTTTAAGATGGCTTAAAATGCTTTCTGCAGCTTTTTAGGCACACGTGCGCGAAGGGCTGAAACTGGAGCGGTCCTCTGTGATTCAGGAAGTGATTACAGCCGTTTTCAACGGCCAATTTGCAGAGAAAATAATTAATCCAACACAAAATAATTATTTTATGTACACACCGTCCAGTGCAGAGTGCATGGCAGCCATTAGAACAAATAACAGCGTCCAAGCTGGGAACACAGCAGGTGGGATCATCATGACGACGGGCGTGCAAGTGCATGAATCAAAGTCATACTCGTGTCAGGGGGCTTTTAGTGAGCCAAACAAGGGCTGGGCCAAGGCAAGGAGGCACACCGAGGACGACTGTCCTAGTCAGATGCTTAGTGGCTCTACTCAGAGCGGCTCACTGCATGCTTGGTGGAGGTTCAACTTCACCTCCAATTTTCACCCAGAGCACTGACCAAATTAGTCCAAGATGGCATGAAGTGTTCATCTGCCTTAAGTTTAGGGTGTGGCAATGACTACATCTGCCACACCCTAAACGATCTCTTACCAAGGGAAGCTGATGGTCTAGTGGTTAAGCGTTGTGCTTGAGACCAGAGGATCCTCTGTTCAAACTTCAGCCAAATCATACAATTGCCAATGGCCCTTGGGCAAGGTCCTTAATCCTTGAGCTGCTCCTGGTGTATAGTGAGCGTCTTTGCGTGGCAGTACTCTGACATCAGATTGTGTGTGGGTGAATGTAAGGCATCGTTGTTAAGGTCTTTGAACTTCTGATTCACTGTTTGAAGGCATTCCATTTTTACTACTTAATATTGTCCCCTGCTGGCCAAAGGCCCTAAGAAGATTATGTTGTGGCTCTGTTTTCTGAAAACGGGTATAACCTTTCTGAAATCAACTCCTCTCACATTTTTAGTAGAAATTTGGGGAAACAGTACAATTCCATGTTATCGGTTAGCAATACACATATAATATTGTACAAGATTGACATATTTTGGCAGTTCTGTTGTTCCTCCCTCTTTTTCAAAGATACTTTAGAGAGCTGTAATTTACTTCAAACAGCATTTTAATGATTTAATTATCAAATATGGACTATGGTTCTCCTGGGAAAAACTCAAATGTGATTTACAATGTTTTTGTAAATATACAGTCTGTAGAATTGTATTACTTAACTTTTCCTCATGGGCTAGTGTTTAAAAAGGGGGTGGGGGTGGGGAATCACATATTGTAATATCTGCAACAGACTGGAATCCTGTCCAGGGTATATCCTGCCTCACACTCTGACTGCTGGGATAGGCTCCAGCCCCCCTCCGAATTTCATCATATTGACATAATGGCATCACACATATGCGTCACACATATCACACTTTTTTAAAGGGTTAAACAAATGTAAAGGAACAAACTGAATGTTATGTTGCCCCCCCCACTTTATAAATCATATAATTATGGTGGAAATTATTTCTTGATATAAAATGTTTCAGATCCATTCTGCAATGGTTACTAACTGTGTGCTACAAAGGAACAAGTAGGGTTGGGTATCGAGAACCGGTTCTTTTCGGGTGTCATTAAGAAATGATTAAATCCATCAACATCAATCGCCTTTATGCTTAACGATTCCCTTATCGGTCCTTCAGAGTGGCCGTTGTTTTTGAGGGTGTTTGTCAGGAAAATGATGTTTTCTCTACACTGATTACAGACCCTGCAGCAGGTCTGTAATCAACCGTTTCTGCAGTGCGGCTTTGCTTTGAACCTTGATTGCAAAGAAGCAGTGCTTCAATCTGCTGCTTCGTTGGTTCTTTGTTTTATTTCGCTTTATCTTAATTTTTCCCTGCTAAAACCCTAAAGAGCATATGTCTGTGAGTAATATTTACTGTTTTATGTTAAACTGACCTGTTATGGTCAGTTGATAGATGTATTTTCTAACTTAAAAACGGGACCAATGCTAACGCGTTAGGATGTCTATGACATTTTCAGTGTTAAAGTTAGTATTAAGCTGTTCGCATCTCAGCATGTTTGTGTGCATTTGTTTTCCATATAATAATTAATGGCTCAGCGTTTATTGTAAAAGAGTCAAATGTATTACATATTGTAACTTTTTTAATAAATTTTTATTTATATATTAATAATAATAATAATAATAGCAACAACAACAATAATAGTAATAATAACTAATAATGCTTCAATACAGTTTTAGAGAAAGAGACAAAAAGAACCTGCTTAAACAAAACACAACAGAAAAGATAAAACCCACTAACAATGTACATAATAGAAAAGTTGTTGTTGTTTTCACCAAAATGGATGCTGCACTCACTGCAGTTTATTGTCTGGAATAGTCCCAGATTTCAGAGCTTTTAGAATTCAAGCATTTTTGTGCGGGTGGTGTTGAGGGGGTAATTTTGGTTTTCATCTTTTTTTTGTTTTTCACCACTTTCATCCCTGAATATGTCAATCGTGATTCACTTTTGTGTGGATTAAAGTCACTAACTGGGACTCCTGTCTTGTTGCAAGAAAGAAAGGAGAATTGTCCTCCGTTCTGTTCACACAGCTCCAAACGGTGCACGGTTCTCTGCCGAGTCAAGTTTGAACGATAGAGTCTTGTCGGAATTAATAACTTCAAAGGGAAAACACCATTTAAATCAAATGATACCTCTTTCCAAACGTTGTAACAAACGTCAATCGATCAAAATGTTTTTTTCCTCCTGAAATGAGATGTCCTGCACTGACGTGCAGCAGCCGGCTGAGCTCAGAGGTATGGAGAGATATTCTTGCCAAATTGTCTGAAAGGAAATGCTTTTGACAAAAACTACAGATTTGATTTATTTTCATTTAATTCCACAGATCAAGGATCCAGTGACCAATTTAAAATGTTGTTGACATAGAAAACCTGTAAAGCCTACTTTTAGTACACAGAAAATTCACAAGACGTATCGATAAGGAATCGGGTCGATAAGCAGAATCGATAATGGCATCGATATTGATAAAATCTTATCAATACCCATTCCTAGGAACAAGAGTGCAGGTTATTCAGTGAAACTTGTTTCAGTGACTGTCATGACTTCAGAGTACAGAGTTAATGTTGGAATGAAAACCTGAGAGAAATGGTGAGAAGCTCGACCGTCCATGGGGAGCATTGAAAGGAGCCAGCTGAGGTGGTTTGGGCATCTGGTAAGGATGCCTCCTGGGCGCTTCCCTCGGGAGGTGTTCTTGGTACGTCCATCTGGCAGGATACCCCGAGGAAGACCCAGGATGAGGTGGAGAGATTATATTTCCAGACTGGTCTGGGAACGCCTCAGGATCCCCCAGTCAGAGGTGGTCATTGTGGCCCGGGAGAGGGAAGTCTGGTGTCCCCTGCTGTTGCCCCCAGATAAGCGGTTGAAGATGAGTGATGATGAGTTTGAAACCCCTGTGCTGTCTCGGCAGCTCCATCAAACAATCATCCTGGATGGTGAACCCTAAGGAGCAGGCAGAGCGGCTGGAATGTTTTTGTGGAAGAGTGAAATCAGGGAGGCTGTTGCCGGTGGAGGGTAGCTGTGAGGAGCTGGAGGCGCACCGCTCTCATGTTGATGCTGGTGATGAAGTGGTACACGGCAGCTGCTGCTGATATTAAAACATCTAATTACACTAGAATGATGGCAGCAGTACAATCTGCTACTTAATTCACTTGTCACTTAAATCAAAGCTATGAGCATAAACACTGATATTTATTGGTGTATCCGGACTGCTGCACCCTGGAAATGTTCCAAACCCAAACCTAAAAGCGTCAGTTTGAATATGGGATCAGTAATGTGATGCATGCTAACATGACTGCAGAACGCTGACTGAAGGAGTGCTAATTAGCAGTAAGATAAATCAGGTGTAATATGTACAAAACAGTGTTTCCCCTAGAACTTGTTTCAGACGGGGTGTTCCTCAATAATGGACCCCCCCCCCAAAAAACAAAACAAAACAAAAAACCATCAAATCATGATGTGCATTGTGTGTAAAATGTGAAGGAAGGAAGGAATACAGGATCTTTGTCATTGTACATAGTGCATTCAACAAAATGTATCCTCTGCATTTAACTCATCCTAATTACAGACACAATCCAACCACTGGGAGCAGTGGGCAGCCACAGTCCGGCACCCGGAGACCAACTCCAGATGTAGAGATGCTTTGTTGGTCAGGGGCAGAGAAAGGAGCAGACCCCAAATAAGCATGTTTTTGACTGTGGGAGGAAACCAGAGTGCCCGGCGTAAACACACACAGACACGTGGAGGACATGCAAACTCTGCACACAAAGGCCCAGACGGGAAGTGATCCCAGGGCCTTCTTGCTGTGAGGTAACAGTGCTAACCATTAAGCCACCGTGCCGTCCACGTAGAAATGCAAAGGTTGCGAAGTAATGTGCTCATTATTTATGTAATCCTTGATCACTGGTTTCAAAGAATACTTTTCACAGAAAAATACAAATGTATTTTCATATAAAAAAAAACAAACAGCCACAACAAAAAAATGTTATTCTTCATGAGACAAAAATATTTACTCCACTGAACTCAACTTTATTTATAGATCACTTTAGAACAAAGTGCTGTACATGGGTGGGGGTGGGGGTGGGGGGGGTGTCATTTAAAAAAATGGGTACTGGGTATTTATTATATATAATGTAATATAAGTTGTGCAATTCCAACTGAAGAAAGTAATTTTCATTCTTGCTGCAATTCTGTTTTAATGATTGATGCCCCCCCATCCCAATAATGTAATTAGTCATACATTAAAAAAAAAAATCAACTGTGAAAATAAATTCTTCTAGTTGCACAGATCCCAAAGAAATGTCTTCAGTTTTTGATAAATCTTATCAAGGCTCAAGAAAGCACACAATTTCATCACTGATTTTAAATAACATGCAGGATTAGTTCCTCTTTGCAGTTTCCACTATACTGAAAATAGCCTGAACACATGCAGAGCTGAAACAGTGATGCAGACGCAGTACAAACACAGCCTGTGTATGTCCCAGCTGCTTGAACTTGCATTTTGTTCTGGTAGATGGTACACATCACCATGAAGCTGTGGTTCGTGATGCAACAGACAAAAATTAACCCTGTTTTCTCCAATCACAGCAGCGGAAGTCTAGAACTCCTTCAGAGTTGTCTGGGTGTCTTATTGACTTCTCTCAGTCGTGTTTTTTTGCACAGACACCCAGTTTTTGAAAACTGCCAACTCCCGACAGATTTACTGTATAGTGCCGTCCTTTTTTTTTTTTTTTTATTCCTTCTTGAGTGATGGAAATTAAGTACATGACGTGACATGGAAATGTTCATGTATTCATCCCCAAGCATTTCTACAGAAAACGTACTGTGAAAACAATAGAATCCCGAAGCACTGCAACCCATGACCTGTGAGTTTCATTTCCCCCCTTTTTTAAACAACTTAAAAAAAAAAAAAAAAAAAAAAAAAGCCCAAAGTTGTGCATTATTAGTGGACATGGTAACTTGAGTTGTGTCACAATGTCTGTTTGGAGAAACACAACAATAGACCTGTTAATTTATTTGGTGTTTGCGTGCCACTTGTACTTCCCTCTCTAATAAAGTCTGATGGTACACTGTTTGGGCAGGGAACATGCAGGGTTTTGTTCCTACAACCAAACCTGCACATTCGTACTTTTCTGGCCATGTCATTTCATGCTTTTGAGTAAAACTATTGAACTTTCTATCTAATGATTTTTCTTCCTGATGTTAAGTGATACATACTATCACTTTATTGCCCACGCCTACCACAAGGCAACAAAACCACAGTGTGAATGGCTGAGGTTATACTTGATTAGTTTAGCAACAGTGGGATTTCTATGATTATCATTGGGACACAGCTGGCATGTGGACGTACTGCATATTAACTGTGAAATGGCAAGTTATGGTTGACTGGTTTCCTGTATTTATCCTACCATATTGCCATGACTCAGTTTGTAAATACTTACCATATACCCAAAGAAATCAAATGCTGCATCTCATAGAAAAGTAAAATAAAACCACAGCCTAATAAGACGGCTTAGGACAAATCTACAAAATCTACAAAAAGCTGCTCTGTTGACAGCTTCTTTGCTGAATCTAGGTTGTCAGCAAAGGATGTCTTTCATCCTCAGTGGCAACATTACTATCTGCAGGAGGCTGCATCCTTCCCTTATCTTGCTACAGATAAAGCACTTTTTCATTGCACACTCAGAATGACAATTATTTTAGCGTACTTTGAACTCTATGGACATGTGTAATGTCCTTTCCGTTTGTATCCGAGCATGCTTTCTGCTCAGCAAACTGTGCAACTAGGGTTGCACGATATATTGTTTGAACCTCGCCATCGTGATGTGCGATTGTTACATCGCCAGTACTTACGAATTGGCATAATTAAATTAAGCATGCACGTTTACATGAGCAAGTGACAAGGGTAAAAAAAATCCACTTTTGTTCACATGACTAATCAGTGGGTTAGGGTTATTCAGTTAAAGGAACCTGGGAATGCAAGTGTGTGACATGCACCTTCTCCCTCGCTGCACTGCACTAGAGGCTGACATTTTTCGGGAATCCCACAGGTCACGGGATTCCCGTGGGATTCCCACGGGATGGGAGTCAACTTTGCAATTTATCATGTGATTGGGACGGTACAGGATTAAAAGTTAGCAGGAGCAGAGGGGAGCAGGAACCAAGGTTTTAGGCAGCAAGCCGTCTTGCCGTCATTTGGGCGGTCAATTTTTGAAAAAGATAGCCGAGAACATGGCGGGCGGCTTTGTTTAAAGCCATCTAAAATTAGGACTGGGTCTGATTGCTGGAGCCGTCTGTGTGTGTGAGTCGGGTGGCTGCGAGGGGGGCGGGGAGTTGAGCCGCTTCAGTCACTGCATGGAGAGAGCACGCGGAGAGCAGAGTGAAGAAATACGTTAAAAAGAAACAAAATTGTGGTGCTGCCTTCATTTCTGCTGTTCTGGCGGTACATCCTGTTCACATTGTGTGCACATGTGACAGTTATACTGAAATTATGAGATGAAATAAATGGCCAAAATTCCTTTAAAAAATGAGAATATATGAATGAACGTTATAAAAATCACACACACTTGTGTTAAAAAAAAACCTGATGTGGAGGAACTCTACAGTGATGTTCAGAATGTTGTGAAAGTGTAGGTACACGGACCCACAACAGGGGGCGCAATGAACGGACAATGGAGGAAGGTGAATAACAAGGTTTACTATTGTGAAACGAGCACAATGAATACAACAATCACAATTTGGGGGTCGAATCCGCTGGTGTCGTGTGGGCAGGCTCGAAGGTAGGAGACGTCCGTCTCAGTCGAACCGAAACCACCCAGATCTCCTCTGCCACCGAACCCTGGAAATACTGGAACCGCCAAGTCCCGAATTCCCAGGTGGCCACTGCCCTCCGCTCGTCGGATCCGGTACTGCTGGCGGGAGAGAGCAACAACACAGGTGTGGATGCGACAGCACCCAGTAACGGAGAGGGGAGAAGCCGCCTCCACCTCTAGTCACAATATGGCAGGCAGGTGAGTACTTATCAAGCAATTTAGCTTTCAGTAATCAGCAGTCCTGAAAAGGTTTAACAAGTCTTTTAGCTAGTTAGTCAGAATATAATGCGAGAACGTTACCTCAGTCTAAAGGTGATAACTCTGCACTGAGGTGAGACGCCGTCCTCCTGATATACCTCTGTGCTGAGTTGGAACAGCTTGTGTCCGGTGATGGGTGACAGCTGTCACCCAGGCGCTCCCATAAGGCGGCAGCGCCCTCTGGTGCCTGGAGCCCGCACATCCAGGCAGGGAGCCCTCGGTGGTGGTGGGCCAGCAGTACCTCCCTCTTCAGCGGCCCACACAACACAGAAGCAGAAATGAGGTGAGACCTCTGAACTTTAACAGGCTGCTATTTTCCAAAGCTTAACATAGTTGTTTTATGTTCAAGCACAAAATGTGACTGAGGAGGACAAAAAAGAGGAAATGAACTCTAGTCAGAATAAAAATACAAGCTGCTGATTTTTGTTATTTTTCAAAGTTATTAGGCTGCAGCTCTGCGTTTCATTTATTTCAAAGTAAGTTACCTGGTATTATTTTCAAAAATCATGAGTCTAATCAGTCTACATTGTTCAGTTTTTCCTTCACGTTTGTGTATTTTTTCCTTCTTTATAAGAGTTTTGTGTTTGTTCTACAAAGTGAAAAAACAATAAAATGTTAACACTTTTCTTTATAGCAGTTCTGTCATTTCAGAAATGCAACAGAAACAACCACAAATCAGAAAAAGTTGGGACTGTATGTAAAATGAAGATAAAAATAAAAATGTTGCACTATTCCCAGTTTGTCCACTGACACCCACAGAAGCCAAAAGTTCTTCCAGAGTTGTGTCTGGGTAGCTTCCCTCATTTGTCTCCTTCTAGCATGGACATCTAGTTTTTGAGAACTGCCTACCTTACACAGATTTACCATAAAGTACCACACTGTTTGTATTTCTGAATGATTGATATAAATGAAGTCTAAGAAATATTCGCTGACTTGGAAATGTTCATGGATTCATCCTCTCAAGAAAACTGTCTGTAAAAATGCCTAATTAAATCTTACTTTTAGAATAAACTGTCCTGTCCCAACCTTTTTTTTCTTGGAAAATGCTGCAGGCCTTAAATGTGGGGATATATTAACAAAAAATAAATAAAAATAAAGCTGACCACACAAAACATGAAATATGTTGGTTTCATAGTATAAGACCACAGGCCATGCATTATTTATGCTTTGTGTCTTTTAGTGAAGTTTATTTTTCATTTGGATTTAGGCAATAAGTGCCTCCCTAAATTACCACAGATGAACTGTTCTTGTTGCCATATCTTCTGAAATAAAACTGCAAACGCAACGCAAAGTAATCTAACAAAGAATGGGGAGAAGATCAAATCAAATTTGGTGTATTGCCTAAAAACTAAAAGAAGGAAAAAAATGGGAGTGGTACGGGAGCGGGAGTCATTCTGAATGGGAGCGAGATGGGAGTGGGAGTCATTTTACCAGGAGTGGGATGGGACAGGAATTTATTTATTTATTTATTTATTTTGCTCTGGCCTGGGATTGGGATGGGACAGGAATTTTTCTGTGGGAGTGGGATGGGACAGGAGTGAAAAACTACTCCTGTGTCACCCTCTACAGTGCACGCATCAATCACATTGTCAGCTAAAAAAAGGTAACTTGTCTTGTTTTCGGAGAACAGTATTATAACACTAAGCGACTTCTTTAAAAAAAAATACTGCATTTATTAACAAGCAATTTCCACGATAAGGATTTCTATTTCCAAATGTCATCTTCCAACCCAAGGGCATCTGCAAGGGCGTCTTCTGTGAAGTTTTTCGTGGGCGGTGATGATGAATCCCGCTGAAACGAAACTTGGCAAAATAAATACTTTTTTTTTTTTTACTCAGTTTGCCGCTTTGTAACATTCTTGCCTTCTGTTGTGACATTAAATTCCCGGGTAATCATTTATTTTTTCATGTCGTTACTTTTGGAGCTTTCCCAGACTGTAAGCGCAGGCGGTTGAGGAAATCCAGTCAGTGGACAGACTGTGTGTGAATGTGAACACAGCCTGTGAAAAACTGGGCTGTGGAGTGCAGCTGTTCCACAAAAGCCACATTGATACATCCACTGTTCACCCTGTTGATCAAAACTTTGATTGAATTGGAATAAAGACATTTTTTTAATAGTTAAAACTTGATTCACTTAAAGTGTGCATCTTTTCACTTCGTCTGCGAGTTGTAGATCAGCCAGTGGATTAACACACAGCGACACACTGCTTCGCTTTAAATATACAATTAGTCTTTTCATATAATCGCCGACAACCCGTTTTGGTAAAAGGTGTAGCTTCTGTTGCTACATTGATTTGCTCCATACACTTGGTGTTTTCTCCTTTTTTTGTGGAACTTCCACAAAACACTTCCAAAGTGGAAGTGTGACAGCATCGCATACAGGTCTGGCATATGTACTACAGTGTTTTCAATGTATCATGAAAATTCCTGCAAGATATTCTTATATTGCAGTTTATATTGCCATGGCCAAAACAAAAATTGCAATATAATTTTTTTCCAATATCATGCAGCACTATGTGCAACAGGATAAACTTAAATATTTCGTGTACAGTAGGAACAATAATCTGCCATTGGAGCAGTATGAATATAAAGTATGTCTGATATAGGCCCTCAGGGCTGTTGATGTTGGTACTATTTACTGGATTCCGTGGTGTGAAGTGGATGAGGGTCAACAACACCCGCTAGATTGGATGCCAGTCAAGTGCATGTTACTTCCTCAGCCAAGCGCACTACCTGTATACAGCGAGGTGGAGTGGGATAATGAAGATGAAGTGTCAAGAACACAAACAGGTAGGGTTAAAGGGGAGTCAAATCCAGGACTACATATTGGGAGTCAAACTCTTGACTCCAATTGTGTACGTGCTCTACACTGTCTCACTTCAGTGTCATGAATGTGCAAAACTTTTGGGCACTCCAGAATTTTAAGAAGAATGTAGTGTTGCTTTTTCCACCTTATCAGTACCACAACAGAGAAACATCTTCAATTTTCAAGCATTCCTAATGCAACAAAAGCCAAACATGAGGGTTTTTCTTCCTAATTTAATAATAATAATAAAAAAAATCAGTTATTGAGTTATAAACATCAGATTCTCAAAAATACAAAACAGAAGAATCCTGAATTTCATTGTAGGTGAAATGTGTAGACAGTTGCTAAGGCATTATGTGTTAAACCATATCTTCCTAAAATCATGGCTGATATCGGATGGGTATTTGGTATTGGACATGAGGCCACAATTAAGTGCTACAGTCAGTATTGGGGTAAAACATGTTGGACCAGAACCACCTCCCTGTTATCAGGGTCAACATTTAACAGTCAGTTGTGTGCTATGAGCCTTCAAAGAGATGTGAACAAAACTTGTTTTAGAATGCCAAGTCAGCGGTTCTAATGCCTGGGGTTATACTGAAATCTGTGGGTTTATGGGTCTCAAAGGATTTCTGTTAATAATTAAATTAGTAATGGAAGCCACCCAGTTCAACCCAGTAATCTGCTTTTTCCATGGTTATCACAAGATTACTCTCGCTGGTTTGTACTCACATTTAAAATATTTTCATCTGTTGGAAAGCAACTGGATATTTTCAAAACCATGATGGACCATGCTCCAAGCTTCTCTCATTAGGCAGTGTTAAGGTTCGAGGGTATGACTGTTAAATGCTTACACAGAGAGTCTTTACAGCCGAGCGCTGCCTTTACAAACCAGCCTTTATAACCCCATTTCCTGTGTGGATAATGGGAACAGGAATGGCAATTCCAGACTGAAGAACACTGAAAACCGAAAAGATTTTTGAAGAAATCTAAGCAGTCACCAATAGTAAATTAACAGGTTTCACATACATGTGTGTCAGAGTTGTGTTGTGTGTCATAAATGAGACTGTTAGTTAGTCTGTTTGTTATTATGAAAGACTTTGTGAGCTGTTGCGGGGCGGGTGAGAAGTGATATCATCTCTGATGTATTTGGCCGTGGTTCCTCCCCAACTACAATGGTCAGAGAACAAAAATGTGCTGTAAGATACCAGAAGATCATGAGACTCTGGTTCGTCACGTTGTCAGACTACTGTCAAGGTTCACATAAACAACAAGGATTCATAAATTGTATGCAAACTAACCACTTATGTTGCATGTTCTTGCCCGAACAAGCCCAGACATGTCCCAACATACTCACTTCAACTGCTCTATCAAAGTATAACTGCAAATGATTGTGTAACTGTTACACCCAAAATTTCAAAAGTAAATCAGCAGTAGTTTTATGATGTTACTGATGGAAATTTTGTGGTCTGACTCATTGATTCCATTAATCCTATACTTGCTCTGCTAATCTCAGGGAATTTACCGTATTTTCCGGACTATAAGTCGCACCAGCCACTTTATCCATTATAAAGAAAAATAAACCATAAATAAGTCGCACCGGAATATAAGTCGCACCAGCCACTTTATCCATTATAAAGAAAAATAAACCATAAATAAGTTGCACTGGACTATAACTCCCATGGACATACAGGTATGTCAACTTAACATGAAAAGTTCAGATGATAATATTGTGACGGCTACTGTTTTCGGATGCATATTTCACCAGTCGTAACTTGTAATCTGCAGAGTATGATTTTCTTTTTGGTGGCATTTTTTTCTGGCCTTCTCCGTTGTCTTGTTAAGTTATCAGTAACGTTGAAATTTTTATTTTTCTATGGTAGTCAGAAGTCGCAGGAACAGTCACACAAGCCTCGAGTGCCCTCTCGTGAGCTGCATTTTACCTACGGATATGTTTGTATTTTGCAGACCACATTGCGAACCGAACCATGCAGCACCTACCTGCGCAGCTCATGACTACCCAGCGGTGTCGATCCAGCTCCTTCCAAGTGCAGACGCTAATCCTCCACCGTCGCTCAGTGCTCCCATACAGCTCTCAGCGTCAACTCTGCTCACACTGATATCCAAGGGTTGAAGCTGTTTTGTTAGCCGTCCTGGAATAAACACCATGTTCTTCTGCTTCAAACGCTTTTCACAATCATCGACACCAGCTCCTTCCAAGTGCACACGCTAATCCTCCGCCATCGCTCACCCAGTGCTCCCACGCAGCTCTCAGCGTCAACTTAAACACTCTGCTCACAGTGATATTCAAGGGTTGAAGCTGTTTTGTTCGCCGTGCCGGAATAACAGCAAGCACCGTGTTCGTCAGCTTCACACGCTGTGGGTGAGGTGAGGAATACGCGTCCAACGTTCTGTTCTCTGATTGGTTATCGCGACCAGCGTGACCTACAGGACGGCCGCCATACTACAGTGCCCATGATGCATTGCATTTCCTTTTCCGGTGGCCATTTTAAAACATAGATTGACTCTGTCACGTAAAATTGTTTTGTTACAGTAAATTAATTGAGATCCTACCAGTATATTTTTCATTTATAAGTCGCACCGGAGTATAGGTCGCACCCCCGGCCAAAACATGTAAAAAAGTGCGACTTATAGTCCGGAAAATACGGTACTCAAAATAACTCAGTATTGACTCAGAAGGCCCAGTTAATTGCTCTTATTCATTAGTTTTGTGGTAAATCTGATAAAAGTATTTATAATGTGCAAGCAGCACAATGTGTCTTTTGTGTGAACAGAGGAAGAATTGTTTGGAAAAGTATTCAGAAAGCTGTGATTAATTTTCTTTCCCTGTATTTCCACACTGGGATTATTCAGCTGTTCAACACACTGAAATAACGCCACATATTTGAAATGAGTGTTATTTATAAAATGCATGTTCAAGTTCTGGACTCCATATTGACAAATATCTATTTTATAATAGCCAAGTGGCCGCTATGTGCATATGTATGTATGGGTTTGATCACGCACAAACTGGGGACATTTGCCGTTTAGTATGCTTATGTATTTTGGGTCATGGATGAATGCCGCCATTCTGGACTCTCACGCCACTGCAACACATTATACAAGCTTTGCTTTATTTATTACCACTCTTGAAAAATGTCAGCTACCTATTTTATAAACACTACCCAATCTAGAGCCCATGGATCCCCACGGGCAGCACGCTAGTTTACCATTAATGATACAAAGCCGTGAAACCCCACAACCCACTGGTGGGTTTGAAATGTGTGTATTCTTACTTAAAAAATAGGCAGTGTGACTTTTTATAACAGGCAGAAACGGGAAAAACTTAAATTATTCTCAGGTATTCAAATTTTTGTCTGTCCTTGAACTATTCATGTATTGAATGCTTTTGTCTGGAAAAATAACCAAAACTAAGCTGAAAAAGTGATCATCAAAATCCCATTATTCTGCATCCTCTTTTAAAATTTGTCCAAGAGTAAGGTTTTGCATGATCCAATTTAGGGGAAACAAAAAAGGGAAGCCTTGACTGACTTGGCCGCATCCAACAGTCATGTGTCAAATTCATTCAGTCTTGAACAGATGAACTGCAGGCTGCAGAATTGAGAGACAGTCGAACAGAAAAAGAAACACGGTCTGTACAACATGTGAAGGCCCCATTTATTTATTTGTTACACTTTTGGGGACTTGGAAAAAGTACACACACAGAACACACACACACACACACACACACACACACACACATATATATATATATATATATATATATATATATATATATATACACACACACCCACACAGTGAGGAAAATAAGTATTTGAACACCCTGCGGTTTTGCATGTTCTCCCACTTAGAAATCATGGAGGGGTCTGAAATTTTCATCTTGGGTGCATGTCCACTGTGAGAGACGTAATCTAAAAAAAAAACAAATCCGTAAATCACAACACACTTCATCTGCATTGTCTCAGTCTGCCCAGCTATAAATGGTGGCAGACGTGTCAGTATTGGCCTTAGCTGGGGAAGTAACCTGCATCAAACTGGCATCCCATCCAGGAGGAGCCATAGACTGTTATTCGCTTCATGCTACAGAATCCGGAGAGAAGCACAGGCACCAACGAGCCTATAAACACCTTTATGGTGTGAAATCTTGCGCGTAATCACGTTCTCGCTAGGGAGGTTGACATTTCGTTGTCAGTGTAAAGAAGCGTTTGCGGGTGGTGGAGTGGACAAGCACCAAGCAACTTGCTTGCAACATTGCATTGTTATGGAGGTGAGTTCAACCAAAATATGTATTTAGGTGTTTAACTAAGATAATCGTAGCATTTTAATGTGAGTTTTATTTTAAAAAAGTGTATTGCTGTTAGGGTTGCGTGTGGGGAACCGGTTCTTTTCGGGTATCCTTCAGAAATGATTCGATCCATCGACATCAGTAGTCTTTTTGCTTAACAATTCGCTTATCAGTCCTTCAGATTGGCCGTTGTTTTGGGGGGTGTTTGTCATTAAAATGAACATTTCTCTACATTGATTAGAGACCTTGCAGTGCTTCGATCTTCGATCTGCTGCTTCGTTGGTTCTTTGTTTTATTTCGCTTTATCTTAATTTTTCCCCGCTAAACTTAAAGAGCATATGTCTGTGAGAAGTATTTACCCTTTTTTATGTTAAACTGACCTGTTATGGTCTTCTGAAACAGTTGATAGAAGTATTTTATAAATTAAAAATGGGACCGATCCTAATGTGTTAGCATGTCTATGGCATTTTCAATGCTAAAGTTAGCATTAAGTTAAGCCATTATCAAGCCTCCCTCCCCAGCGCACAAAGGATTTTGGGATACTCTAAAACTGTGAATATAGGACTTACTTCTTGTAGGGCATTGTAGCCATGATTAGGTTGTTTCCACAAAGGTGCAGGACTGGCAGGTGGTGTGAAAATCACCCCACTCTGAGTAAAAATGTGATGGAAGCACAAAAACACCCAGACACTGTCAGAGTGAAAAACAGAAACACTGAAAGGAGCAAGTGAGCAATATGTTTTATGCAAACATCATATGAGTGTGTTTTTTTTGTGTGTGTGTGTGTGGGGGGGGGGGGGGGGGGGTTAAAGTGAGGTCTGGAGTACATGGAACATTTTTTTGTATTATTGTGTACTTCACAAGTAATGTGTGGGAAGTACTTGAAGAGATTTAGGGCTCCAACTAACTATTATTGTCACAATAGATTAAACAATTGATTATTTTCTCGATTAGTTGTTAGATCTGCAAAATGTCAAACAAATGTGAACAATGTCAATCAAAGCTATTGAGAACCCAAGGTAATGCCTTCAAATATTATATATTTTTTGTCCATTGCCCATATGTTAGTTTCCTGCCAGGTAGGAGTTAAACAGCTCGTAAAATAAACTAGAAAATATTCATATTCAAGAAGCTGAAATCAAAGAATTTTGGATTTTTTTTATTACTTATTACTCAAAAAGTATTATTCGATTATCAAAATAGTTGTTGATTAATTTAATAGTCAGTTTGTCATTGCAGCTTCACAGAAGTTGTTCATAGTGGCGACAGCTATACTGCGTACATCCTATGCACTAATTATGATGCCTTTTTGCGTATCGGGCATCATTTTGTCTTTATTGATATTTGCGGTTCGACTTGTGATCAGGTTGAATTAAAGCATCGCGAGTTTGTTTTGCTCGTGAATGGACCCTTGCCTCCCTGGCCTGCTGCCACCTGCCAGAGAACAGTGATGCTGGCATGTGAGAGTCTGACCATTCCTGGTTACTGTTGAAGGTAAAGTCAGTTGGAGAAGAACAGAAATGAAAAGGTTTCCAGTCATAGTGCATCAGTAATACAAACACATAAATATGTGTGAGGTCTTAATGTGTTTGGAGACTCGTTGCCCTCTGCTGGCCGAGATCAGCCTTAATTCTGGCTGTGCTACTTAGTCGAAGTGTCAGCGTTGACAGTACACTTGAAGTCTCACAGCTTCCCTTCACTGACTCCACATTTGTCTCATCCACAGCTCAGCTGATGCGCCTGTCAGCGTTGCCTTCAGACAGCGCTTCCGTTGTCTGATTTCCATAACTTGTGCAGCACTTGACGTGTGCAGCTTTTACTGACCTCAGCTTTTAAGAAGCCTTACCAGTAGAAGTTTGTACGAGTGACAAGCCAAGGTCATACCTCTGGAGCTGGGGTGCAGTTTGTGCAGGTTTACTGCAGAAATGTATAAATGCTGATCTGAAGAGTTTTGAGCAGCGTGTTTAGTCATGAATAAGGATTATAGATAAATTCTGCCACCGCCATGTCTGTTTCATGCACTGGTGTTGTCATGCTGCTGATTTGCATTCTGATGGTTGTCAGCGGCACAAAGCTGCGTTTTAACCCACAGCCCGATGAGCTGTTTGACCACCACTATGAAGAAATAATTATCTGCAGCCACATCTCCCGCAGGCTCAACTTTTATTTGCGAATTAGTCCTCGATTAATTGGCGCACTGAGCTCAGGAGACGTAATATTTTTTGAATAAGCAATCTCCTTGGTGATTTTCAGTGTGCATTTGTGATTTGCTGTCCTATTGATCTGTGGGGGCCCAGAGGTGGCAGGCAGCATGGCGTGCGCTGCAGAATAACAATCATGGAGTGATGGAGGGGCAGTGCGGACCCTCTTTTCTGTTTGGGAGAGAAGCTAGAGGTGCCAGCAGGTTTCTAAATCCTAATGCACACAGCGGGAGGGAGGGGCAGCGCACAGATGTGCTATCTGAGTTCATGGTGAATTTAGGCCAGGCAGGGGTGTGAATATCACTGAACATTTGTGCGCGCACACATGCGTGTATCTGCAAGTAGACACACAAACCCATATAAACAGCTGGAGTGTTGTGTTAGCAGCTGTGCACGTTCGTCCTGTGGAGGGTCATTCAGCTCTCCGTCATGGCCAGTGTTAAGTGGATATGGTGTGTCTGCGGCATTATTCGCTTCTCTCCCTGCCAAATCGATTGTCGCTTTTTTTCAAAGAGGTAGGTGCTGGCGTTGTGTTTCAGCTCTTTTAATAAAAAATGACAACTCAAGGTCGACAGCTGGCTGACAAATGGGTAACATGTTCTCCAGAGCTTCTCTGCCAAACTCTTTGAGGACGTGATGAAGTGTTCTGAGTGTGGACAGAGCCGTAAAGCGTATATACACACCTTTATACCATGCAGGCAGTGTGATGAGTGGTTGCAATTTTGAGAGTGAACTTTTTGTCTTTTGATGCAGTGACGGAAATTAATAATGAAAGGCATAACCTGCACACTCTACACAACACATAATAAAAGTAGAAGTAATACAGCTATAATCTATTATGTCTATAATGGTGTTTTAACTATGTATGACTTCATTCATGACTTATGCGTGACTTCATTTTTAAGGTATTCATACCAATCAGTCACAAATATTTTGCTGGTCAGTAGCTGTTTTAGATCATCCATCTAGGCTCCTTGATTGGTTTTATATATATACGAGGTCTGTCCGTAAAGTATAGGTCCTTTTTATTTTTTTCAAAAACTATATGGATTTCATTCATATGTTTTTACGTCAGACATGCTTGAACCCTCGTGCGCATGCGTGAGTTTTTCCACGCCTGTCGGTGACGTCATTCGCCTGTGAGCACTCCTTGTGGGAGGAGTCGTCCAGCCCCTCGTCGGAATTCCTTTGTCTGAGAAGTTGCTGAGAGACTGGTGCTTTGTTTGATCAAAATTTTTTCTAAACCTGTGAGACACATCGAAGTGGACATGGTTCCAAAAATTAAGCTGGTCTTCAGTGAAAATTTTAACGGCTGATGAGAGATTTTGAGGTGATTCTGTCGCTTTAAGGACTTTTCACGGTGCGAGACGTCGCGCAGCGCTCTCAGGCAGCGTCATCAGCCTGTTTCAAGCTTAAAACCTCCACATTTCAGGCTCTGTTGATCCAGGACGTCGTGAGAGAACAGAGAAGTTTCAGAAGAAGTCGGTTTCAGCATTTTATCCGGATATTCCACTGTTAAAGGAGATTTTTTTAATGAAAAACGTGCGGGCGGATTGCAGCGTCGGCTCGCAGCCGCCGCAACGCTCCGTCACAGGAAAAACACCTCTGTTGGAAGCCTTGAGGACAAGTTGGAACATCTCCAGCTGATAAACAATTTCTCATATACTCACTCCACTGAAAGCCATCAAAAGCCGCCTGGATTTTACAAATGGTTGTCAACACGGAGGTGTTTTTCCTGTGCCGCTGCACCGCGTCGGCTGCGTCCCGACGCGCGGACCCGCCCGCATGTCTTTCATTAAAAAAATCTCCTTTAACAGTGGAATATCCGGATAAAATGCTGAAACCGACTTCTTCTGAAAAGTCTCTGTTCTCTCACGACGTCCTGGATCAATAGAGCCTGAAATGTGGAGGTTTTAATCTTGAAACAGGCTGATGACGCTGCCTGAGAGCGCTGCACGACGTCTCGCACTGTGAAAAGTCCTTAAAGCGACAGAATCACCTCAAAATCTCTCATCAGCTGTTAAAATTTTCACTGAAAACCAGCTTAATTTTTTGAACCATGTCCACTTCGATGTGTCTCACAGGTTTAGAAAAAATTTTGATCAAACAAAGCGCCAGTCTCTCAGCAACTTCTCAGACAAAGGAATTCCGACGAGGGGCTGGACGACTCCTCCCACAAGGAGTGCTCACAGGCGAATGACGTCACCGACAGACATGGAAAAACTCACGCATGCGCACGAGGGTTCAAGCATGTCTGACGTAAAAACATATGAATGAAAGCCATATAGTTTTTGAAAAAAATAAAAAGGACCTATACTTTACGGACAGCCCTCGTGTGTGTATATATATATATATATATATATATATATATATATATATATATATATATATGGGCGCAATTTGGTGGGGGATGGGGGGACATGCCCCCCCCCCACCTTTTAAACCGGGGGGACAGAATATGGTATGCCCCCACCACCTTCTGACATATATGTGTGTACTTGAAACATGCTATGCCAGTCTTATGTGTAAACCATGTCAGAATAGTATCTTTGTTTCTGCAAGTTTGTATTTTTAGCATCATTGGCTTGTTTACAACACCTGTTTCTTGTTTGTCACATTCTGAATTATTTGCCCAGATTTGAAACCAAAAATAGTTGCCTCTAGGGACTAGTGTCTACACATAAGTATCAGTGAGCCATATGCTAATTTACTAAATTCTGAAAGTTAGAAAAGGAAATCAGAAAAGCTATCTGGGACCTCAGAAAGCCCATCTGCAATTATTGCTTGATCTCCAAAATCAGTCTGTGCAAGCGAAATTATGTTCAGTATGAGTGTTGTCATTAGAGCCACTTCAAAAATTAAATTCATGATAAGTAATTTATCCTAAATTTATGATCTGTTGTTTTTTCAAACTTATGCAAAAACAGATCTTGAGAAAAAAAAAATACAGTTTTACACTTTCATATTTATGAATACATTTTACCACATATCCACAGTTTCAAATTGCATAAGTCAATTGGTGTCCACTTTATGGTCTTCTCAAAACATTAAAATTACTGTTCTGGATGCTCAGAATGCATCTGAGCTTATCTAGAAACCGTTGGCTTATGGGGGCCTTTTATACAGGTAACAAGTTCAAATAGGTGCAATTAATACAGGTAAAGAGTGCAGAATACGAGAGCTTCTTAAAGAAAAATTAAAAGGTCTGTGAGCCAGAATTCTTGCTGATTTGCAGGTGTTCAAATACTTATTTGCAGCAGTAATATACAAATAAATTATTAACAAATCATACATTGTAATTTCCGGATTTTTTTTTTTTTTTTTTTTTTAGATTATGTCTCTCACAGTGGACATGCACCTAAGATGCCTAAGACGCCTCCATGATTTCTAAGTGGAAGAACTTGCAAAATCGCAGGGTGTTCAAATACTTATTTTCCTCACTGTGTGTGTATATATATATATATATATATATATATATATATAAAGGTGTATTTTGGACCATGTTTTCCTTGACCTTGATCTTCAGATTACTTGAAAATCAAATCAATTCCAGATATCTATTCAAGTAATATTCTTAGGTTTAAAGTAAATCTGAAAGATTTTTGAGTTATCCATAGTCACAGTGCAAACTATACCCTGCTTCACCTCTTTGTAGGTGGGCAGGTTCTGTACAGCAAATTGGTGTGGAGGTGAGTTCCCAAAAAAACTGAGTGACTGTGCAAGTGAGAGAAGCCACCAAGACACGCTTGACAGCTCTGAAGGACTTCTAGGCTTCAGAGACTGTGTCTGGTGAAACTGTGCAGGTGTTTTTCTTGAAAGGGCTGTCCTCCTGATAGCGAGGGAGCGAAGCAGCCTAAGGAGCTGGTACGGAGCATTTGATCATTTGAGGTGAAAATGGTCAATTTGGAGGTTGCCTGAATAGGAAAATAATTTTCTTTTTTGGATTTTTGGTGAAGAGTAAAGAACACAAATTTCCAAGGTCTCTTTCGCCTTCCTTGATAACTGTACTTTAATGGATTTGAAGATTGCAATGCTCTGTTTTCTGGTTTACTGCAGTCTAGCATTAGGGGTCTTTATCTGGTTCAAAATGCTGCTGCCAGACGTCTGAGACGAAGCAAAAGGTTTGACCCCATTTCACCGGTTTTGGCATCCCTTTAATGGCTTCTGGTCTCTTTTAAGATTGGACTTTAAGTTGTTGTTAATGGCCTACAAAATTGTTCACAGACTGGCACCTCCCTACCTGGCTGACCTTGTTGAGCCCTATGTACCGGCTCGGGCCCCGCATTCACTGGGTGCAAGTCTACTGTGTGTCCCTAGGGTGAGGGAAAAAAAAAAAAAAGTCGGCGGGTTACAGAGCTTTTTCTCACCGTGCCCATGCGCTGTAGAATGATCTGCCCATGCAGATCCGCCAGCGGATTCTGTGGAGACTTTTAAGTCTAGACTGAAGACAGATGTTTTTCCTTGTTTTATCACTAGCATTTTATGTTATTGCGTGTCTTCTTTTATTCTTTTTACTTTATTTTTTATTGTGTTTTTAATATTTTAATTCATTTTGTTCTGCCTTTTTAAATGATACCTCCTCACGATTTACTGCTATACAAATTAATAAATTTGAAATTAGAAATATGATGTCCATACATCATGTTTTCATTGTAGCTTTACTACAAAACACACTTATTTGAAACCAAACATTAAACTTAAGGTCAAAAAGTCAATGGTGAATGTATATGTGTAAGGATTTTTCTTTGGAAAAGATCTCCCCGATTTGCAAATCCATTCTTTGCATCAGAACTTGCAGAATAAAATTTGAGTCAGTCGGGTCTTTCAACTTCAGCTGAAATAACAAGGTTTGACTTCAGGCAACCATATGCGTGATTGTGTATATACATACAAATTTATGCAGACATGTGATCACGAGTTCTGTGGAGAGAATTTGATTGTAATAATAATAATAATAATAAAAACCACACACACACAAAACCTTGTATGATGTTTTGGCTGGGTTTGTGAATTAGATTTTCAAAAAACAAAGCAAACAAACAAAAAAGAATATGCCTCATTTATGTGCGCAACAGACAGTCACCACTTCTATTTGCTCAGTAGCTGTTTCTGGCTGGGAGTGACGCTCCATGTGGTATTAATGAGGCATGAGCTTTAACAAGATGCAATTACACCATCCTATGTGCTGTCATGTATGTGAGTGGCTTTGTCATCCAACAAATGTTAGCACACAGATTATGGTGGGAAACATCACGAATGAGTGCTGAGACAGAAATGGAAAGTGACAGCGAGAACTGGAAAAGATGAGGCCATCAAGAGAGCTGGAAGACAGTGAGTGAGAAGGTTCAACAGCCAACTGGAGAGGTTCTGCAAAGGCTTCAATGAACGTTATTAAGTGTTACCCATGATGGTGAGAAATTGAAATATACTTGATTTTGAAATTGAGAAAACTTGATGTTAATGGCATATTGGTTATTTTGGACCTGGCGGAGCTAATTGAAGACATGAGACAATGAGGAGCACTTTGAAGACAATAAACTAATAGCCTTGCAGCATGCCAGTGCTTGTTGGGTGCTCTTAGAGACTGATGTTGCTGACTGTTCCACACTGGCCCTTCAGTGTCCGACCTATTAAAATAGCCTGTATCAAATACAATGGAATGTGCTCCTTGTGGGGTCATAGGGCTTTTTGGCTTTGAACGTGGGTCTGGCAGTGGACCCACTTCATCTACATATGTATGTGCAAGGACCACATGTGATTTAAACTGCCCATGTCATTTTCAGTGGACAGTTTTGGGGACTGCTGTTATGCATCATCAGCATTTCGGAGACCACAGAGGGCAAGCCACGTAAAGTTCATTTCGGTGATGGACAGCAAGTCTGCTGTGATTAATGACATCTCATTTTTCCTGTCGTGTCACAAAGGGATCAAAGAGGCAGTGGCAGCGGGACCTTATACCTTGTAAATAATCATGCACAATGAGAAACATGATCTTTTGTTATTATTTTTTTATTTTTTTGCTCCTGATCCCAATCCAAATCATTTGATCTTCAGTATCCACTGATCGGATTCCCTATTTGATACTTGTATTTTCCAAGGTATTGCATTTTCACAGACCACATTGTAAGAACATTTAAGTCAAACCAGTGTACATGCTTGATAACATGTTAAAAAAAAGAAAATTCTTGCATGGACTTTGAGAACTAATTTAGGCTCCATTTTGGGGTGTTGAATCTGAATCAGAGCTCAGATTTCCTCCATCACATCACGTTTTTATTGTAATCTGCCTGTTACATATTGATGGATTACACAAAAGCTGTTCATTCACTCACGGGTTTGACACCACTAATCATGCACAAAAGCAGCTTCAAAAGCATAGTTTTTAAACCAGGTTCGCGAAATGTGTACAAAGAGCTGTGTTGTGGTGTCAAAGAGGTGTGCTAGACTGCAGTTTTTTCTTCAATGCTTCATATGAGAAGAAGTCACGAAGAAGAAAAATAGCCGTTTCCATACAATGTAGTAAAACATATGTTTGATTCTAACAGCATTTGTTTCTTACCAGGAGACCCTGGTAACAAAACAACGTTGCTGCAACATTGGGGTTACATTGCAGCAACATTGCGGGTTAACGTTGTAAAAACGTAATTGTGTTGACTCCTAAAAATCTTGTGGAAACATTGCATGCAATGTTGTAATGCAACATTGTCACAACATTGCTGCAACTTTGGGGTTACGTTGTAGCAACGTTGCAGGTTAACATTGTAGCAGCGTAATTGTGTTGACTCCTAAAAATGTTGTGGAAACATTGCATGCGATGTTGTAATGCAACGTTGTCACAACATTTACACAACATTGCAATTTTTTTCAGAAAAAATCGACTTTCGAGTTTTTCAGATTTTTTTTTCCCCCTACTTTTTTAAAGAAAACATTTCGTACAAATGACAGATAACTCAAAACAAGTTTTGCTTTTATCAAAAACTCTTACGTCAGCAAATGCTGAGTCATTAATTATTATACTGAACACAAATACAAACGTGATGACAGGGAACAGCTTAATGCTAACTTTAACATTGAAAATGCCTTAGACATGCTAACGTGTTAGCATCAGTCCTGTTTTTAAGTTATAAAATAAATCAATTGTTTCAGAAGACCATAACAGGACAGTTTAACATAAAAAGGTAAGTATTCCTCACAGACATATGCTGTTTAGGTTTTTAAGGGAAAAAAAAATTAAGATAAAGCGATATAAAACAACAGCTTTGCCTCAAGGGCTCCTTGCTGCCCAAGAAGATGCCTGATGGTAAAAAAAAAAAGCGTAAAAATCATCCCTGAAAAATCCAAATTACTAAATAACGGACAGACATTGCGTGTGAAAAGCCATTGAACATTTCTTGTAATATTTTCGATAAAATCATGGAAAAATCGTACCCACCCTTTTTGTAGATCATGCTGCTTTTTGTTAGTGGTAGCTATGTTGTTAAGTGTGTAAGAAACAGGATGGGGAGGGGCAGCTACAGAAGGTCCTGGGGACAAAAAGGTGTGCCATAGAGGAGAAGAAGAACTTTAACCCATGACTTCTATTGAGGAAATTTATATTTACGTGATGTCTAGACAAAAAATCCTTTCATATTATATATATATATATATATATATATATATATATATATATATATATATATAAATAAAATATACATTATACATACATACTTTTCACTCGTGGATGTTGGAAGGTTCTCAGGATATTGGGCGATTACTGTCTCACTAATTCTATGCAGCTGCTGGAAACACACACGGTACGAAAACAGGATGTGCTAGTGCGCATGCGCCTGGCCTATTGATGAGTCATGCTAACTGGCTAATATCAGGAACGTTGTGGACACGTGAATACAACGTTGGGAACAGACCTTATTGAGAGAAGTTGGACTAGCAACAATGTTGCAACATGTGTACACTGTTACTTCATACGCAACCAAATTGCAACCTTGTTGCAATGTTGTGCAGACATTGTGTGTTACCTGGGGAGTTTGTTATTGTGTGACAGGTTCAGCAATTTACAGTTTAGTGAAGACTTTGTGAAGACTTTTCCCTGATTCTTCTTCATGCTAAGGTAGTCAACATGTCTACAACTTCCAGTCGAAGGAAGTGTTGCAGTGACCCAGATATTTTCTGTTATATTTGGGGCTGCTTAACTTTACCACCTCAAAGACGTAACATCAATACTTTTATCAAAGTAGTGTATCTTGCTTATTTTGGTGTACTACTTGGTGACCAGGCCAAAAGTCAGGCGCCTCACCAAGTTTGCACAACTTGTGTTGAAACACTCAAATGCTGGTCTCAAGGAAAGAATGCTAAGCTCAAATTTGGTGTGACATTGGTTTGGAGACAATCATCCAGTCGGCCGTGTGCGTGTTCTGCCTGACACGTGTGTCTTGTGGACAGTGCGCCACAGTGGAACAGAGCTCATGTGGGTGATGTGATGGCCAGATCGCTCGTACGTGTTCTGATCTGATGCTCTGTTTCAACCTGGGGGGCTGTCAGTGTCTGCTCCGTGCGCGTGCTCACTTGCTGCAGCTTGTCGCCACCACAGCGATATGTTTTAATTTATGTCCACGTAAATACAGCAATCAGACACACGCGCCTCACAGTGGACAGTTGTTAGTCCATGACTGTCCAAACATAGTAGGTGTTGTGTAGCTGGAATGTCCAGAATGACAGATCACCACAGCTGCTTCTGTCGGAAGCCACTCCTCCCGAGAGTGGAGCGCACACACCCACGTGTCAGTGTGTGTGTGTTTGCAAAGTCACACTTGTGGGCAACTGAGACAAATTTCACAGCATTATGACAGTGATTGTCTGCAGTCTCTTGTCGTGCCAAGAGTGTGACTGGCCACACATTTTCTAAGTACCATGCGAGCGGTGTTAGGTGTTTGTGCGTGTCACCTGGGATTTGGCCGGCACCTGCCACGAGAGGGTGCGATGGGTTCGCACAGCACACACTTTGTCTTTCAGTGCATGTGCATGCAAATAGTTGTAGCAACAGGTGTACGAGGCGTTGGCGACAGGGGCGACATTACACGGTTTGCACATGATTCCTGCGTCATGCGCACTAAGTGTGCACTTCATCCTAACTTCGCATTATGTGTGAAAGGGCCCGAAGGGAGAAGCTGCCTTCTATTGCAAGCATTATTCCATATATGGGTGCTTAAACCCAACATAAATTTTTAAACTTTCGTCAAAAAACTCTATTATTTTTTTCATATTTCAAAAATGTGAAATGATTGGCAAAAACTAAGGCCAGATTCAGATTCAACACCCCAAAATTACCCAAAATTCGTTGAAAAACTCCATGCAAGAAAAATCGCATTGACAAGTGTAATTTAACAGCTTGACTATGCATAAAAAACAAACAAACAAAATATACAACAACAACAACGGAAAAAAAAACACCTTCACCAATCCAAGCAGCTCCTTGATTGTTGGTTTGTTCATTTATTTATAATTAAGTAAACAGAATTTTTTTTAAGTGGCTTGTCAGTTTTAGAGGTGGAAAACTCTGTGAGTTTCAGTGAGTAAAGGCCCTACCATACAGCTGGTAAAATAAATATTCAACAAGTCAACATTTTTGTCAGTAAATATACCATATTTACTCCATTAAATGCTGTTCCAGGGGGCGTTTACTGTTGACCGTTTGCATGCACATGCTTGCATGCATGCTGTACACAGTACAGCCTTATGGTTTTTCTGCATGCATCTGCTACAGTTACATAAAATGGCTCTGTGCAAATGTCTCTCTCTCTCTCTCTCTCTCTCTCTCTCTCTCTCTCTCTCTCTCTCTCTCTCTCTCTCTATATATATATATTTATATATATATATATATATATATATATATATATATATATATATATATATATATAATACACACACACACACACACACACACAGTGGTGGGCACACTTCCGATAATCCGATAACAGATAATTATCGAAGATAATGTTTTCATTATCGGATTATCTTTTTAGATAAATTTAAAAACCATCATCGGACTAATTATCTTCCGATGAATTACCGTCCGATAACTTTTAGACCGATAATGTACTAAACTAAGCTGAACAGTGAAAAACATTTTTAAAACTGTTAAAGCTGTTGAGACCTACCTGTTAAAAGTTTCCTAATAGGCATGTTGTTCTATCCTCTGCAAACAGAAACCACTCTATCGTCTGTAGGCAAAGGAGAACTGGTGACCAAAAAAAGTTATTTCCTTTAACACCGTACTAATATAATTGCAATGTCACCAAGTCATCCAGAGGCATACATGTTTAACTTATGGTTCAAATTTTAACCACTCATTTTAGACAAGTTATTTAAAATTATTGTCATGTCTGAAGTTTATAAAGTGAAAATATCAGATATATGTTTTCGTTTTAAAGTAATGTGCTAATTTGTAAGGTTTTATGAGCACATGCTGTGCCAGGCAACAGTGCATTATGGGTAGCATAAGGTAATCTCAGACGTTCACGACAGGACAAATGCATTTCAGACACTCTGTTCAGGGTCCACAGATAACAGCATTAAACTCTAGTGCCTAAAACTCTCGTGAATATATTCTCTGGGTTTATAGACGTTAGTGTATTTGCGTTTGTTAAATTCCACGCATCTTAAATGTAGCAGACACGGATTATCTGGAATTTTGTTTGACATTTTTTCAAGGCCGCTACTGCCATCTACTGGCCAGGAGTGTTCATGGCAGTATTAAATGTCTGGGTACATGGCTGCTCTCAAAGTGTTGGTATTGTCCATTGTCCAGGCGCTTTTTGTGTGCATATATTTGTTAACTTTGTATTCTAAAACTACGGTTAGAAGTAATTCCGACTCCTTATCGGTCCACACGAACGAGGTTGGCACCATGTTTTTAGTTTTTGTGGAAGTGACGACAAGAGAATAAGGCTCCTGATTGGATAGAATTTTAATCAGTACCGCCACCCAAAGGTTTGGCAGACTAATTACAACACATTTATACGGTTCAATGTGGATGGATTTTTTTTTTTTTAACGACGTAGTGTGGATGAAGTTTTTTCCCCAAACTGAAAGGGTAAGATATTCGGTTTTACAAATACCCGACAACGTGTGTACATGGCCTTATGTCTGTGAAAGGCACTTTATAAATAAATTTACTTACTTACTTACTAATATTGAATGCACATTTTACAA